>NC_052532.1:26068046-26093046 GCF_016699485.2 Gallus gallus | reverse complement strand
AATTCTTTCAGCAAGTTCAGAACCTTTACAAGTCACCATGGCCCTGCTCTTGGAGCACATTTCCACATGGGTCTAATTACAGCAAAGCGCTTGCTTTTCTGATACAAGTAAATCACTGTGCTCTGCCAGGTTGAGCCCCTTCACCCACAACTTCATTTCATTTTTCCTTCTAAAATTCATGTTTTCTGAGCTGAAAAACCAATCCATTAACCCAGCGAGCCAGCCGGGATGTCTGCTTGTGTTTTAAACTTTGAAAAATTGTTTATTTTCAGAAGCCCAACATTAGTGAAAAACATACCCACCAGCTTAGGCTATGGAGCAGCTCTTAATGCAAGCTTGCAGGTAAAAAACACTAACAAAAATACACACCTAAATTATTCTTTCTTTGTATATTTTAATATGAAGTATCTTATTTATTTTATTTCTTGATATATTATGCTATACAGTAACTTAAATTTATGTTTATGTCAATGTTATGGTCAACCTAAGTAGTTGGGTTTATCTTCCAAGTTAGTTGTGTTACCTAGCACTGCAAGAAGTACTCGTTCTTATTCACGCAACTTTTGATGTGGAGAAGCAAGAAGGACACCCTGTGGCAAAATCTGGAACACTCAGTTTTGCTGCAAATGTTAGATTGATAGAAGCTTTTGCAAATGCATGTGGGTATGCATTAATATTTATCCAAGCTGTCATAAATGATTTCACATCCTAGTGTTGGGGAACATGGTGCTCATGGCAAAAACTTTAAAGTTTAATTATAATATATAATTTTTATGCAGAAGAGGCAAATGTCAGGACTTCTTTATTTTGAGTTAAGTTCTGGCCATTTTTTAAAGTATAGCAGCTGCCTGCATTATAAAGGAACCATACATTGTGTGGAAGGGCATAGGGGTTAAGTGTAATTCAAAGTCAGAAAATGATGTAAAACTAGAAAAGTGCTATGAATATCAGAGCATAGTTAATAATGGAAAATAATGAAACCCGTGTAAGAGAAATAGTAAACCAGAAATGGAGATTCTGTTACAATCTGAATATGAAAATAGCTGGAAAATGCACAAAATCCTTCTGACCTCCTCTACAGCTACTAAAAATGAGCTGCTTTGTGTATGTACATTTGTAAATGCATGAGCATTTAAAGGTGGTCTGTATGTGTGTGAACTGAGAATTTTATTTTTGTTCTTCATTTTGCTAGGCTGCACTGGCAGAGAGTAGTTTACCATTGCTTAGTAACCCAGGATTGATAAATAACGCATCCAGTGGCTTACTGCAGGCAGTCCATGAAGATCTCAATGGTTCGCTGGATCACATTGACAGTAATGGAAACAGCAGCCCGGGCTGCTCTCCTCAGCCTCACATGTAAGTGCAGTTAGTGTTCTTCCAAGAAAAGAATGCCTTAGTCTAAAACGCAGTAATATTTAAAAGTGCTTTGAAATGAGGGTAAGTGAAACATCTGGAACTGAATGTTTGAAACTAAACATTTATATTAAAGCATTTAAGTAGATGCTTTTTCATTTACTCTGCAGTAAGATTGGTTTTAAGTTTTTCTATTTGTTTTTCAAACCTCTTCAACTTGCTGGCAAGCATTGTATGTGATGGGAAGCTGGTCTCTGTTGTCGTTTTCACAGCTTGGTTTATAAGGTACAGTCAGAACGTGCATGTTGGCATTAGTTGTAATTTTTAACTGTGAGTCTCTAAACCGTTTATGAACTGTAGTGGAGATATTGCCCATTTACATAAACCGTAAAATGCAAAGTTTAACTGTTGCCCACAGTTTACATAGAAGCCAGTAAAGTGTAACTTTTTGCCTGTCTTATAAATCAGTGTAATTACATATTCAAGTTTAATTACTGGTGCGTCTGTATTGGCAAGGTTTATATGTTATATTTTATGCAAGACTACGATTCCTATTAATATTTAGCAGCTAACTATATCATTAATTACTCTAAAATCTTTCCCCTACCATCTTTTTAATGGAGCTGAGAGAGTGGAAGTATTAAAAATTGATGTATTGTGGATTTCAGAAATGTGTCTGAAGCTTTAGAAATGCCTGGCCTTAATCAGTGGTGTCAAACGTGGCAGTTTCTTGTTTACTAAATAGTAAAACATGTATCTTGGAGGTATTGTTTCCCAGGTTATTTATATAATAATTAGCAGTGTGATATTCAAGTAGACTTAGATTCAAGTTTAATGTAGGAAGATTTTCAATGTGTGTATACAGTTATGGTCTGTTTTTAAAGTAGCTGATCCGATTTGCCCTTTTTCATTCCGTTTTCTCTCTCACATTTTTAATGTTGATTTTAACTTCTGGAGTGGGATATTTAGCAGTAACAGTAATTGAGACCAAACTCTCTTTTCACTCGCTCTCTGATGTGCGGAGAATCCATTTTGATCTGACCTTTCTTAAGGGAAATGTATTGCCGAGCTTTTCTTCTTTTGTTTGGCATGTTAATATATCTATGAACATATAGAAATGTTTATTGTCAAGCATTTAATTGTTCTATTGCACATTTATTCACCTTGCTTTTGAAAATAATACACTGTGAACATTAATGTATTTTATCAGGTTCCAAACCATTACTTTTTCAAAATGGAAAAATTTGTCTTTTGGAAGTGTCTTTAGATGTATTAAATAATACAAAAGAAGTAATAAAACTTGAAGTAGAAAGAACATGAATATATGCTCTTGAGAGTAACACTACTCTAAAACAAGTAAAGTGAGCAATCAGACAAAAGTTTTTATATCCCATGCTTTATGCTATCAACCATGCAGTGGGTAGCTTGAGGCCTTTTACTTTTAGCAGTTCTCCTGAGTATGCTAATGCTCTCTTCCTGTATAAAATGCCAAGACAATAAAACTTTAAAGAGCAAACAAGAGTTAGATCATGTGTGTTAAAAACAGCTATTTTACAGAAAAGAATGACACTTGCTATTAAAGTTGTTTTGTAAGTGTTTGGCAGAGATGTTTACATATCATGTGTACTGTCTGGCATTCTGCTGGATGAACTGAGATATCTATGCATATGATTATGTAGATATGGCTGCATTGATAGCTGTGTTTATAGCTAAAATACTGCGTATTGTAGAAATTCTTGCCTATAAAAAAAGCAAATAACTTGAGTTACACCCCAACTCAAGCTTTAGCTTTCCTCTCTCATTTCTGTGATATGTCATTTGTCAAAACTGGCAATTTCAGGACTTGCTGTAATGACTCTTCTGAAAATTATGTCTATAAGTTACTTAGTTCTTGATGGATTGAAGGAAGAGAATGTGAATGTACCGAGATACCACTGGAGAAGGAAGCTGTGCTCCTTAGAATTGTACTGAATACAGTGTTACCACAGAAATATGTGGCAATGGAACTTGCTTATTTTGGTACAGTTATATTATGTTTTCTGTAGGATGTATTTTTTTTAATAATAAAAATTGCATGTGCATGTTCAATAGGCAGTATTTGCATGCTTCAAACATGAGAACTCTTATCAAAGAAATTCATTTCTGTTGGTGTAATCCCATAGCTACTTGCTGTTAAAAAGTGGGGAAATCGTTCAATCTTTGAATTTGTACCTGGTCCTTTACATCTGGTTTTCAAAAACAGCTTAGTGAGAGTAGTTACAGAGTCTACATTCTGTGGGTAGACGTCTTAACATAGGTGAGTGAATCTGCTTACTTAGAAGATAGTTCCTGATCATTGGCAGAGAAAGACAGTAGGATACAAACTCAATTAAATGTTTAACATCTAAATGATTGAGGGTAGTGAATCCCAGTCAGTGTATTTAGGGCAGTGATACTTGAAAAGCTTTCAAGTTTTTGCCTTGGGTAATGATATATAATATGTTCCATTTCTTACACTTCTTCAACACTTAAAAATACTGAGGTAGATCTAAGTTTGAGGTGATCAATGTAACTATGGCTTAGTAGTTAGGACATCTTGTGAGTTAGTAATTACATACAGCATCTGAAATTTTATGCTGCATGACTCCCTATTTGCATTTCCAGTCCGATGAAAGTTTATAATTCCATGGTGCAGTTTGCAGCGTATCACTGGTAGAATCTCAAATTCTAGATTTCATTTCTGTGTTGCATTAAAAATACAAGTTTTGTCTTTGATTAATCGTCAAATCTAATTTCTGACAGTTCGATGTTAAGTGGACATCAAGTATTCCCTTCTTCAGTGAGGAAGTATGTTACTTATTGTGAACACAGACTGTTCAAAATTCTGGTTTTCTCTAATACTGGCAGGTTGGCAGCAATCAATTTTGAACAGTTTTTGTTTAAATCAACACCTAATGCCATTTTTTGCTTCATTTTAGAAGCAATCATTATGGACCAGGGTGGCAGAGTAATAACAGAGCGTGTAGAGTATCTCTTGTCTACACGTTCATATTTTGGCAAATGTGTCCAGGTGCAATTTCTTTTCACTTCACTTCACATTGCAAAAAAAAAAAAAAAAAAAAAAAAAAAAACCTGCAAAGCTGTTAAGGAAAAAAAAAAAGAAATCAGTCATTAGAAAACTTGGAAAATTTTACACTAAGAAAATGCAGTCTCAAGGTAGAGAACAATGAGGTTACTGTCATAGAATCATATCGCTCTGTTAAAACTCACTGCATCTCATTCAGTAAGGAGTGGGAGGAGTTAACAAAGGAGTTAAAGAAGTAAAATATCCTACTGATGAGGTTTTTATGGTAGAGGGCTGTTTCCATGCTATATATGGGTGTAGACAGTGCAACTGACCTCTTACTATGTTTGTAATTCAATTGAGAATATCTTATTCTAACAGCAAATTCCAGAATTGTAGACATAGATAGTTGATTTTATTTTCTTAAAGTACTTAAAAAGTACAGTGAAAAGCAAAGATAAGTCTTAAAAGAGTCACTTTTTAAAATGGGAGTTCATATAACTTCATCTTGCGTGAGACTCTATATTCACTTACTGAAATTTGTAGGACTGGAATTTGTTGGATTGTTTTGAAGCCAAATGTCCCATGGTCTTTAAGGCTGTTGTTAGAAAACATTGCTTCAGGTTGTTGTGAGAAAGGAGAATTACTGTCCAAGTGAACAAGAGTAAGAGTCAATCTGAGGTGAATTAGAAAATGAACTTATCCAGTGTTATGTTGGAGTGCATCCAGAGGAGGGCCACAAAAATGGTCCAAAGGATGGAACACCTCTCTTACAAGCGCAAGCTGAAAGAGCTGGACCTGTTCAGCCTGGAGAGGAGAAGGCTGTGAGGTGTCCTGATAGCGGCCTTTCAGTATCTAAAGGGGAGCTACAGGAAAGAAGGGGACAGACTCTTTAGCAGGGTCTGTGGCAATAGAACAAATGGAAATGGTTTCAAACTTACAAGGGGCAGATATAGGTTGTATATAAGGAAAAAGCCTTTTACAGGGAGGGTGATAAGGCACTGGACCAGGTTATCCAGAGATGTGGTTGATGCTCTGTCCCTGGAGACTTTCAGGGCAAGGCTGGATCAGGCCCTGGGCAATCTGATCTAGCTGTGCCTGTCCCCGTTCATTGGAGAGTTGGACTAGATGACTTTTAAAGGTCCCATCCAACTCTAAGGATTCTGTGATTCTATGATCTCCAGTTCTGTCTGTGAAGAGATGAGTTCCAGCCATCTGTGGTTTCAGTTACCTTTTCCTTTGTATTTTGTGGTCATTCCCAACTCTTCTCCTTTACCTTTCCCACTCCTGCCCTGACTAGATCATTTCTCTTTGCAGTTCTATCTGCATAATCATCAAACTTTCTTTTTTTTTCTTCAAACTTTTTTATCTTTAAATTTTATTCCCAGAGGCAAATATGATTATTCTGCTGTAAGATCATTCACTTTTGAGGTGCTTCAGTTTGAAAGCATTCCATTGTCAGGTCGTTCCCATATCTGATTATTCCAGTCCCCCACTGTTAAGCTTTCACACCACTTACAGTAGGTTACCTATCATTCCAGTTTTAATCCCTTTCATTCCCTTGTTTCTTTAACTTCATAATGTTCCAGTCCCCTGTCTTTCCTTTTCCTTTTTTTTTTTTTTTTTTTTTTTTTTTTTTTTGGTTATCATTGCATTATCCCATTTCACGATCCCTTTGCATTTACCTTGGAGGCTTGTTCTGTTCTAGGAGACTGCTATGATCTAACTCTCTTACATAAGTCAAGAAAATAAACTCTCAAAACACATCAATTAAAAGGGGTGTAATAAGCATTTTAAAATAGATGAGAAGCATGTGATTGAACCAATGAATGTTGTAGCAATTGCAGTATTTCTAGGTATCTTTGTTCATCAAAAATGTTTTATCTAATCACATGATACTTTAATTCCTGCTTAATTTACTTTCATACAGTCTTATTCATAAGTCTTAAGAAATAAAGGTGATGAACAAAAAGACTTCAACAGCAATTGATTTTTATTTTTATGTGGAAAGAGTAACAGCTAAGAAGCATTGGATCTTAAAGGTTACAGCTTTTGTCTGAGTGTCTTCCCACTGAAAGAAGCTCCATTGTGAGAATAAGTGAAATAATTTTGCCTTTGCCTAACACTAGAAAGCCACCCAAAGTGACAGGCCAGAACAGCAAAGCAGCACATTATTATCTTGTTTTATTACCATTTTTTTGTTTGTTTGTTTGTTTGATCTTTACTGATTTTATGAATCATACATACTGAACTCTTGACTTATGAGTGTGCCTCCCAGTAATTCATACAGAGCCAATCACATGTAGGTGCTACTGGAAATATAAGCAGTGGTGTTCAGATTCATGGTATTTTTTGCTATTCCTATGGACATATGTTTTCACTTGAATATTTTCCTAAATATTTATTTTCTCCTGTTTTTTGATTTTACATTACTTTACTTTTCAATCCACTTCTGCTCTACGTTTTGCTTCAGTTCATCAATTTTCTTACCTTTCAAGACTGATGTTCCAGTACTTTATCATTTCCTCCTTAGCTTCTTAAATGTTACATGTCTTACTTTGGATCAGTAGTTGCTATTTCTTCTTTACATTATTCCAGCCCCAATTGTTGCACTGTTACAGTTCATTCCCAATGCTCTTGACAAAAAGATCACTCTAGAGATACAGTGCCTTCAACTGAAGTGTCAGATCCCCATAGCATGTCTTGTAGAAGTTGGTAGGCTCCAGTGGGGTTTCAGAGACTCTTTGGAAGCTGTCAGTGCTGAAAACTTTGTGGCACTGCTGTCATGAACTCTCAGCATATGGATGAGCAAGGTATTTATGCTTTTTACATAAGAATATGCATAAGAAAAGGCAGCATCTTAAACACTGCTGCAGCTGTTAAAAATGTACAGTTTGCAATGAAATTTTTCACTGATGTGGTTGTGTAAAAGTCTTGAATTCACTTCATAAAAGATTCCTGCCTTTGTACAACATAAAAGCTGAGATGGTAGTGCCACTTACAGTCCATTTTAGAAATATACTGTTTAGCTTTTAATTTTATCCACTTTCTATGGTTGCATTTGGATTTAGAATAACTAACATTATAAGCCAAAGGTTTTTTTGGACTCTCTAGATAATTTTTATAGACATGTGTCCAAACTGTCCATACATATAAATGTCATTTAAACAGACAAATAAAAACATACAGTTCTATCCAATTGGTAATGTTTATACCATCAACTCAACAGGGGTTTAAATAGTGATCCATAAAGTCCAGCAGAGATTCACTGAAAAATCAAGAATGTTATATATATAGTTATTATTATAGGATAATAGTTATTATTTGACTATTATTTAGTCTTTAGCATCTGTAGAAAACTCTTAACACAGACGTTAAGACTAAAAATTTCTATACAGTTTTTTGTTTGTTTGTTTGTTGTAAGGAGTTTATAGAAAGTCTTAATCTGCATGACAAAAACCGTGTGTAGAGCCCATTGAAGTAAGCAAATCTCAAAATTATGTAAGGCCTGGTTATACCTTGAAAAGTCCATATACAAAGGCAGTCTTTACAATATTCTGGCAAACTACAGTTGGCAAAATATGATTTTGCCATCCATCAGTACGCTGTGATTTAAAACAGTGCTGGGAATAGGCATATGTAGTGCAGACTCCTATTTGGCCTCTGTTAGGCTTATAGTTGTAGTATTTCTCAGGTCTTTTGACTGTGTTCTCTAGACAGTGATATTAAAAGTATTTCTTAAATTAGGTTGAACAAATCCACTAGTCTTCATCTTTCACCAAGACTAAGTTCATTTTTTTCACTGTACCTGTTAATGGCAGTTTAATGATGTTGCAGAGCCTCCCACTAACCTTTTTCAGACATCCATAAGCTTACGGTTGAATTGGATAAGGAGAAATGTATCTTTGATACAGTATTATGTTGTGAGAGTAGTACTCTCATCGCCTTTCGCCAAATTGATTGGTTTTTGTTCCCTCCCTGTTTCCCATCTTTTCTTCATTCCTTGCAAATTTGGCATTATGAGACATCACAGATGAAGAATGTTCTCTGAGCTTTTATCTTTTGTTCTAAGAACACAGGAAATAAGACTCATGTTGTATACAGCCATGTGTACACAATTTCTCTCCTAAAATTATCATACTTCATCTCAAATTTGAAAGCCATTGCAGAACTTCATTCCTTTGATGACTAAGGAATCCTAAGTAAGGACTAAGTAAGCCATATTTGCATTTGCAGACTAAATATATTTCACTTCAGTTTAACTGATACATGATCTAGCTCATGTTGTCATTCTTACTCTTCCTGTTTATTGTTAAAGTGTTTTTATTGTTAAAGAGCAAGCACATTGTGAACTTCGAGTCTTTGTTTTGGTAGGCCATGCAACCTTATTCTGACATGATAGGCTGTTCATTTTCCTCATTCTTCCAGCGGCTGTTCTGTAAAGCTGGTTCTATTTTCATGTCATGCATGCATGTTAAGAGAGTTGTTTAAAATATTCCAGGCATAGTTATATACAACGTTTTTATTTTCTTATGTCATTATGGGAAAAATAAACACATTGGCTTTTTTAGCTAGTGAACTGTTTAATTTTTGAAAAACATCTTCGGATGTAGTTTGAATAGAAGGTGTATGTTACTCTGCTGTTACACCACTGTCCTCATTTGGAATTGTATCTTGCTTTGTTTTGAGAAGTGGTTGACATGATGCCAGTTGGCATTAGACTGACCTTTTGATTTCACATACTTGTAGTGAAACCATGACTGGTAACTGTGAAATTACCTTGAATGGGACTGTGGGGGCTTTTTTATTCATGTAATAATGAAAGAAATGGTTATGCTTTTGTCCCCACCTGGTATTGCTAGAATTACAATTAAAAATATGTATAATTTTATTTCGTAGATATCTACAGATGTAGCAATGAACGAGGTATTGCACTGTTTATAGTTCATTAAGTGGGGAATGTACCAGCATACTCCACTGTGAAGCAGAAGTCTGCATTAAGCACAGGCCAAAGTATGATGCTATGAGGCAGGATATATTAACCAAGGCCCTTTGATATGTCAAATATCTCCTAATTATCTCAGTCTACAGACATAATATATTTGTTTTTTCTTGCTGAGACCATGTGGATATAAGATACTCTTCAAATGTGTTTCTCTTCACATCCAAATATTAAATTTGTAATTGCATAAAAGTGGGATGCATGATGCAAAAGCAGTCATGGGTGTAAGTATGAGGTGATGATGATGGTAATGGCAGTCACTCGTAAGTAAGGTCTCTAGAAATAGTAGCTAATGGCCAAATGAATATGTGCTGATAAAGGTATGTGCTTGTGAAAGCATGTTCAAAAGAATGTTGTATGTAAACATAATCTCCATCCTTCAACCAGTTCTTCTGATAAGACTTCAAGGGGAGAACACTGCAGACAACAAACTTCCTAAATGGCATGGCAGATATATAGGGAAAAAAAAAAAAAAAAAAGAGGAACAAGAGTGATTGAAGAAAAGTCATGGCTAACAGTCAGGGTAACCAGTCTGTGTATTCTGATCCACATATGACTCAAAGCATGCAGGTAGGCTTCCAGGTTGGAACCATGCAAATGCTGCACAGAAGAGCTATGGTGGCAAATGAAGCATCAGGCTCTTAAGATGATTTCTTGGACACGTCACTTATTTGTATGCATGTATGAGCCTAGCTTTGTTCTTCAAGAGGTAATGAGATCAGTGGGCAACCACTGCCATCTTCTAGCTGTAAAATGTTCTCCCCACTCGTTGACTGTTCTAATGTATTAGAAAGATTGGACTTTGCTGAACACTAAGGAAGGACAAAAAATATTAGGTTTGATACCTGAGAAGACAGAAACTGAGTGGGGAAATAAGTCTTCAGAAAGCTTTTGCAGAGAAGATGGGAATAGCCTTGTCCGCTGGGACTGGGACAGGAAATAACTGCTTAACATTTTGGTAATAGAGAGTTAGACTAGCCACCAGAAAAAAAAATAAGACCTCTCTGACTACAGGTTTAATAAGTGCTGATAGGTATACCAGTACAGAGAGACTAGGGAACTACTGATAATGGACTTAATTTCTAAAATTCTAGGACTAAATCAGAGAAGCATCTCTCAGAAGTAGTTTAGGTATAAATTATCCTATTTTGGGGTAGGTGAAAGGGATGAAGAGACTATGGCCTCTTGAGATCCCTTACAACTCTAATTTCATTTTTTATTCTTAGGATAAATCTGAAAAAAAAAAAAAAAAAGTTTCTTTCATATATGCCATTTTTCATGAGAGGCTGTCTGAAATTGTACAAGTCCATTTACTTTGTAATCTGGAACAGCTGTCACAGCTAAGTATCTTTAAGCACTCTTACTTTTAAGACTGAATGAACCTTGACCTTAAAGAAAAATATATAGTGAGCATAGGATTTAAATAACATGAGAAATGTCAGATAGGACAATACAGATAGTCCTACACAGTTGTGTTTGGCCCATTTGCCCCTGCTGAGTGTGATGTGTAGGTCCATTTGTGAAATGCTGCCATTGGTTATTTGGCAGAAAACAAACTGAAGAGCTGGCTGTTCTCCAGACTTGTTCTAGAAGGCAGTTCAAGTCCTAGCTCTTAAGCACTGAAGAAAATAAATGCTCCTCAAGAAACTTATCATATGAAAAGGAATCATTTTGGTTACATCCTGCTGAAAATTTTGAAACAGTACTCATCAAGCATACCTCTGAAACATCATTTTCAATGAATACAAAATGAGTGTTACAGGCCTAGATGTAAGAGTAATACTGTTTAATCCCTTGCTGCTGCATCACAATAAAATTTTCAGGTGGCACTGCAGAGGAAGGTTGGTGATTAGCTTATGAAAACTCACAAAAGTGTGATGGAAATGTTAGTAAAAAGGGAATTACATTCAGCTTTGTTGTCACATGCAATCAGCTCAGTGTTTTTCAAGATTTGTTAATGTAAATTATTTTCAACAGAAATAGGAAAAAAAAAGTTTATGTAGCCTGTACGTATATTTTGATACATAAAAACACACACAGTGCAGTTGAAATTCTCAGCTTCTCCTGGATCACTGAATAGCTTTCCAGATGTTGCACAGACAACATTTGCTTGCTCTGTTCACTGCATAACATTGAGATATCTAGCTGTTGCTAGTGAGTTTCTGTGGAAAGAGTGCAATCTTTAAAATTTCACAGCAATTAGATACTGCAGAGCATTTCACATCAGTAGCCCTTCTTACATTTTGTTCTTTTCAGACTCACTCCTTCTGGATGGTTATTCAGCAGCCCAAAGGGTATTTAGACATTCAAATCTGTAGTACTTTGTCACTTTGCTTTCAAAAGACTTCTGTGTTCTTTCCTCCCAGTCTTCTTCTATGTTGAGCGTGTTGACTTTTGAAGTTTGAGCAACATGTAGGTGAGTGTTTGAAAGAATTTGTAGAGCCATGTACCCTAAGCTAATTTCTGGTCAAGTTTCTACTTTTTGTGGTTCTTGAAAGAGAAAATACCCTTCTTTAGGTACCTAAGGGAGCAAGCCAATGTCAAGCCTGAGAATTTTACTAACAATCACTAGAATCAGAAAATATACATAAAGGTCATCTCTCTAATCAGAACTTGATTCCTAAAAATTCTGATCCTGTAACAGCTAATAGTGCATGAATTTTGAGTCTTATTTGAAATTTAAAGAAAATATATTGTTATATCTATATATAACAATGTTATATATATATTGTAATATATATTATATATTTCAGTTTTCTGGTAAGATTCTTTCTTCACAGTTCAAAGATTTCATGTCATTACATTAGCAGTTAGTATTATTAACATTCATAGCAGATAATATATCAACACAGATAGGATATACTTATTTATTGCCATGGCATTTTCGTGCCAAGTTAAAAAATAAAATAAAAAGTCCATGAAGACCTATTCCATTCACTATCAATTTCATAATCTAATAAATCCATCTCTATTAATCGCTTTTAATCAAAGATTATTATTAGATTTTTATTTTTATCCCTTCAGAGGAAATTAAATTGTCATGTGAGCATCAACAAATCTGTCCATTGTTTTCTGTATTATCCACAAATTTGTCTGCTCAAAGCTATTTATTTATTTTTTATTCAAGGAAAGAGGAGAGTCATGTTGTTTTGCTTTTAAATTTTCAGCACTTCTTTTCAATTTGGACTCATTATAAGACTGAGATTCTTCAAATACTTGTTTTGCATGTTTTCCATTTCCTTCTCATTTGCCAATGTCTAGGTATGAATATTGCTTAGAAAAGGAACTGCAAGTTTTAGTTGTTTAATTACAGTGAAGTAGTCTGCATTCTGATGTGCTTGGTCGGGGCTAAACTAGTAGGGAAAAATGCTCAATAGCACCATCTCCAATCATTTTAGGAACAAATTTATTAGTGTTTTGTAGATAAGCAGCACAAAATGGTCCCTGAGTTACGAAGATACTCTGATACAGAAAAGAAAAAGGAGAGGTTTGTTCGTAGTCTTCGTGGATTAAAGGCTGACTTGCTTCTGTGGTGTAAGGATCAGTATTTGTTAAAACATTTTCCTATAGGGTAATGTCAGGTGGCATGTCAGAATTCTGAAATGCTTATATATTTTAATCCTATTAAATAATATTGTCTGAATGAGAAGTTTCAAAACTTCTCTTTAGCGATAGCCCCTTGCATTTTTAACATGAGGAGAAATTAGCATTGTGATAACTGTACTTATAATATTATGATAAAAGATGCCACATTAAATTGGGTGAACTTAATTATGAATAAGGGTGAGTGTGAATATTTGCTTTTTTCCCAGTGTTTCACCTATCCCCATATTTCTAGCATATCAATGTTATTTATGTTTCCAAGCTACTGATCCTTTGTGTTGACTTTAGTGGCAGCTAAATTAAATCAATTCAGAGCACTCCCACCATCTTTAATGTTTCTTTCTGCAAATGTGTATACAATGCCATAGGTCACCTTTGTTGTTCCTTCTGGATTCTGTTGTTATTGTTTTTGAGATAAGTGAATAATAGCTACAAGGTGGTCAATTGCATATACTAACTGAAGTCATGTCCGAGTGCAACTTACTCTCCTGGTTGGTCTAACATACTGATTTGGGGCTTCTTAAGCAGAGGTGTCACTGAAGAATTCATAAAAAAGTTATATTTCTTGAGCAGTTAAGTAGATACATACGGGGTAGTACATTGAATTGATCTGACATAGGTTGTCAACTTTCTTAGTTCTTCATAGTTAACTTTAAGATATTGATAATGTGTATCGTGTTATTACCTCTGTTTATATATTCTTTTGGGTGTATTAATAATTACATTCAAAATGTAAATCAAATGTAGGATCTTAGAGGATTCTCAATTAGCCTACATCCCAATTGAGAAATAATCTTTTTTCCTTCCTTTGTCCAACTGGTTTTATTATTGGCAGAACTGTAGTATTAGTAAGGGTTAGATGTTTGAGGTTTCTTACAGAAATTTACAAGTTAACATATCTCAATCGTGTCTCCTTGTTTACTGTTGTATTACACACAGAACCCTCAAAGGGCTAGTAAAATTAGTGACCTTATGTATAGCTGTTATTCCACCTCATTTGTCTAGAAGAGAAATATGTGGTTCAGTATGCGTATCTCCTTTGGTTACTCTGTCTTCTCACCAAGGATTCTGTCACATGCATTGCATATTGCGTATTTCACTTACAGCTGCTGTGAGTAAGCAGAAGTGAAATCTTACCCCTCATCAAGTCAAGGGGAATTTTGCTGTTGATGTAAATGAGATCATATAATCACAGAATGGTTTGGGTTGGAAGTGATCTTTAATAACATCTAGTTCCAACTCCCCTGCTATAGACAGGAACATCTCCCTCTAGACCACATTGCTCAGAGCCCCATCCAGCCTGGCCCTGAATGCTTCCAGGGAGGGGGCATCCAGTGGTCCTCCAGAGGTCTTGATTTCATTCCAAGAAATCATTAGTCTTCGTATCTTTGGCTTTCCCTCATTTCTTTTTCTGCATTCACTCACTCTGTCAGTCTGATACTTCTTGTGACTGTTTACAGCTACATTTCTCAATTGAAGTTCATTAAAATCTTTTTCTCCAAATAAGCAGTTCTCTGAGATCTGAAATTTTTGTATACATTTTCAAGTGTCTTACAGAATCTTAGCAAAATTGCTGGTGTTGAAATCTGACACCTTTTTGTCTGTAACATATGAGCAAGAAAATATTTCCTTGGTTTTGGCAGGACTAATTTGGAATGTCCTGTTAACCAGTAAGTTTCTAAGTGATTTTTCAAAAGGTTTTGTTGTATTTTATTTCCTCTTGATGGAAATGTAACATCTTAATATTCTCTGCTATTTATATTTCAGTAAAATCCAGAAGGTACAGGTAAAATCGCCTTTTCTTTGGAGATTTTTGGTATTAAACTGACTTCTTAATCCGTTTTACCTCTTTTTCAGACACTCTTTATTGCTTATGTCTTATTCTTCTCTTTAAAATAGGATGATGTAGTCACTTAGATCAGATTTGCAGATAACAGTTTGTATCTTCTTGCTGCCCTTCCCTCTGATATCTGAATTACCTAAGTACTTAGAGGAACTTTTCTTTGCTGCGCTCATGCTAAATCTCCACTTCTAATTAGTAATTGCTCTTGCCTTTTACTCTGTTCTTCAATTTGCCACACCTAGGTAGTATATGATGGTCTCTGATTTCTCCAAGGATATTAGAATATACTGGGACCTGTCCTGTTAACAGCTTTAATGATGCTCTGGAGGATGGACCACTCTAATCAGTCTTGCTGATGACATCAAATTGAGGGGAATGGTGAATTTGTGTGAGGGTAGGATAGCAGTTGAGGGACCTGGATGAGTCGAAGGACCAAGCCAAGAGGAACTTTACAAAATGCAAGCCCTGCACTGGGGAAGGAAGATCCACTAGTGATAAACACTAGGATGGCACGTCTGGGGAGCAAAACCTGGAGATGTTGACAGAGAGCAAACTGAGCGTGAACCAGCAGAGTGCCCTCTCAACTAACGTCAGCAGCCTCCCAGGCTGTATTAAGATCAGCAGAGAGCCAAGAGTCTGGAGGAAGTTATTATCTCCTCTTGCTCAGCACTCATTAGACCACATCTGGAATACCGTGTCTGGTTTTGTCACCTCATGCAAACAGAAGGTATTAATAAACTGGAGTGAGTTAAGCATAATGCCACCATGATGGCTAGTAGCAGAAGCACTTGCCCTATGAAGGGATGCTGAGTGAGCTGACCTGGACCAGCCTGGAGAAGAGCAAGCTTTTGGGTGGACCTACCCACAGGTGTCTATCAGAAGGCTATCAAGAAGATAGGGCCAGGCACATTTCTGTAGAGTGTGGTGATAGGCTGAGAGACAATGAGCATAACTTAAAATGAGATGGGCAGACTGGATGTGGAGAGAACTTTTCCCCACAAGATCAGGCCGTCAGTGAGTGGGGCAGTTGCCAGAGACATTGTATAGTATCCAATCTTGGGTCTTTTCAGGAGCCAAATGCATAAAGCCCTGAAAAACCAGGTCTGATCATATAGCTGTGCCTTCCTTGTCAGGATGTTAATCTTAAGATCTCCACTAGGCCTCCGATGACCTAAATTATTCTGTGATCCTTATTGGATTTTGTGTTACAGATATCAGTAGTGTTCAGTGAAGGGATAGATGCTCATAGATGAGGGATAGTGTTCAGTGAAGGGATAGATGCTCAGTGAAGGGATAGATGTTACAAATGCTAGCAACAGCAAAGTTTACATGTTTTTAGTATCAGTGTCTTAAAAGAAAAGTTGTGAGCTCAATAGTAGTTTTGTGCTGTTGTTAAGAATGGGGCTTGCAATTTTTTTTTATTCCTATTTTTTTTTTCCTCAGAGGTTCTCATCTGCCTTTCATCTTCAGTAATTAAAGAGAAAGCATGAAGACACCTGAATTCATTTACAGCATCTGATAAAATTTCACCAAGGCCTAATATCAATAGGAAAGCAACTCTTTAGTCACGCAAGCCTTCAAAGCAATAATAGATTTATCCAAACTAATTCTTACTTGTTCTTATACTTTGACAGGCCAGAGGTACCTCATGACCATAGATCATTAATTCTCTTAACACTGTCTCTCCAATGATGAGCTAAAGAAGGCAGACTATAGAGGTCTAATTAGTTATTCCAGCACACTTCCCCCTGCTGTCGGGAGTCCACAGGAGTGCCTGCCATGATGCCAGCTGTGGCTGTTGCCTCTCCTTTCCATCTTAATACCAAGTCAGTTCGACTCTCAACTGCACCACTGTAGACTTGAATTTCTTAGTGATTAATAAGTTGTTAGATATGAAAAAAGTATATTTTGAAAGTATTTTTTGTGCCTCGTTATCTTATTTGAGTGAAGAGATTACTGCATCCCATTTGTTCTCAACTTGGCTATTGGAGGGCCTGGGGTAAAAGGGCATTATAGAAAAGCACGTCCAGAAACACCTCCTCTTTGAATCAGTGCTTCACAGAAATACGTTGTAGCTTCCAGAATGTTGTATCTTCAGTCTCTTTTTAGTGAAGTGAGGTTGTGCACCCACAGCTGTCTGACACGCAGACATGCCAATAGGACCTTCCTCACTTTCTTACTTGAAGCTATTGATTAGCCTATAGTAGTTATTTTATGTAGAAATAATAATGCTTCTTCAGCATTTCAATATTTGTGATACATACATAGAGAAAGTGATTTCTGATGTTCAAGAAAAAACAATAATGGTTTCTGTGACAGTTGTTACATTGCTGAACTTGTATTTAATTACTCATCTAATACGCTTTCTTCTCCTTTTCAATATTTGGATTAGTATCTCCCTAAATGGCTGTATATATTAATGACAATAAACAGTTCACTTCTTAACAAAAATTATAAGCTTTTTACAATAACATAAAATTGAAAAGAGACAACTTTATTGAATAGAAGTAGATACGTTGAAAATTCTGTAGGATTTAAGGATTTGTCTCCATTTGCCTGTAGAGGCATAAATACTAAGAGTTTCAGATTGGATGAATTGGGTTGGAAAGGAGGGCTTTGCTTTTTAAACAGCTACAGGATATCTTGCAGACTTGGAGTGAGGACTGGCTAAATGGGGTTTTTCTGAGGAAATAATAGTCCAGGTCTTCTAGGAAAAACAGTTACTGCATCTATAATATAGTGACTGTTATTTGACCAAATAATATTTCGTGAAAAAGATGTTCAACACATTTTCTAAAGAAAGCTTTAAGATTTTTAGATCTGAAAGAAAAGTTTGAACTATATTTTTCAGTAGATTAAACAGGATAGTAATACAGAAATGTCTTTAGAAAAGCGAAATGCTTCAGATAAAGATAAAGGTTTAAGGTATTCATCAAGTACCCCACCAAAGAAATGTAAAGAAAGACATAGTTACTGTATTCGGCCTGCCTCAGTGGTTTACATGGGCACATAAGATTTCAGATTTGTACAATTTGAGGAACTTTGTAGCAGTGAATCTTTTAATGCCTTCTACCAGAGTATATACCAGAGTATATACCAGAGCATTTTGTGTAGCTGAATCAAAATTGCATTTGTAGTTCAGGATACGTACAGCATGAAAGGATCAAGGCCAGTGTGAGTAGTAAATAAAAATTGCAAGTGTCTACCATAAAAAGTTACACTCAAAGTTTAGAGTTCTGTAAAGGATTTTGTGTAACTCAAACACAAGGTGTACTGTGTTATTCTTTTGTTCACTGAAGCACAGTCAATAATTATGGAAGTAAATATACTGGAGAAATAGTACAACTTGAAGATTTTGTGCAGACTAGCCAACTGGTTTTAAAGATGTCATGTTTGTAACCTAAAGGCTATCTACAGAACTGTGGGAAAAATGGGTCAAAATAATACATCATTTAATTTCAGAATGGCTTATAACATTTGAGAACTACATAATCTTATATTTATTAGAACTTTAAGTATCTTAATAATTAGCAAGCAGACAAAATCCTACAAGAACTCAGTATATGTTATACCATGTATGCGTCATTTCTTAAATTAAAAAAAAAAAAAAAAGAAATAGCTAGCTGAGCTCTAGAAACTTTGTCAGCTATATGTACTTAAATACTTCTACGTGAAGTCACTAAGAAAGCTAGCGAGCAAATAGTATTGAAATTGTAGTCTTAAAAAATTAGCATGGGAAGGACTTTATGTGCTGTAGGATACCAAAGTAAGAAACTTCCTTGTGTTACTGGGCATCTAAGTCACCACACCAATACAAAATACTTTCAGTTGCAACATGACAAAAAAAATTACCCTTTCATGATTTTAGAGTGATTATTCCAACCTCTCTGTGAAACTGAAATACCTTCACAACTTAGATGACTTGCTACAGGGAGTATACTTGGCTTCAAAACTCACACTGGACATCTTGACTTCAGCAACTTTTCTCTCAACATCTACCACCTCTTCCATAGGAAGCCAAGGGCAACATATTTTCAGTGCCTGTCATTAAGTGTCTGAGAGAATGCATCTCTCTCAATCATCACCTCACACAGCACTTTCCTTTTAATGATTTTGGCAGATTATTAAAGATGTTGGGTGAATATGGGTAACAACATTCAGAAGACTTGTGGAATTTGTTCCACTGGGAGGGGGTTGTAGCACTCACTTCCCTGGCAGCTTTCAGAATTAAACAATAAGCCTTTGTATATACTTTCTTTTTTTCTTTCTTATGCATACAAATGAGCAAGAAAATAATTATTTTTCTTCAGCCCACAGAATGGGATGAAAGGAATACGAGGAAACTAAAATTGTTAATTCCCTGTTTTGGTAGAAGGGAAGTGCTCAGGTTCTCTGTGGTAAGTCAGGACTGATTGCTATAAAAGGCGTTGTTTGGCTTTGTGTTTTTCTCAAAGGGAAAGCTGCATTTTCTATTCAAAGCCTGAGATAAACACATGGATTTCTACTAAACTAGTCTAAACCTTGTTTATTGTAATTATTTATATTTTGTTGCCTTGTGTTCTCACTGCTGTTTTACTGGGTTTTGTATCCTCTTGCATTAAAACTGATGTGATGTGAAACCTCTGTAGAAAACATGCTATCCATAATTGAGAATATTGTATCAAGTATCCTTTCTCCTTGTTGACACCAGTTCAGCTCAATTTAATTAAGTAGTCATGTACTTGGTTATAAGATCTGGTTGTTTTCTTGTCAGCAACAGCACACGTTCTAATGTTTAAAAGTTGAATGCAACACTTGTTTTGTTGCCACTGTCTAGATTTTAGCGGGATTTTAGTAGCTATTACACTGCACAAGTTTTCCCAAGGTGAGATCAGACTCATCTTGTGCAAAACTCTAAAGATGGTTCATCTTTCATTATGCAAGTTCTAGTAGGCTTTAGAAGTTTGGTTTTCTCTCTAAATATTTGGAAGTTACTTTATACAGTCCTTCCTAGTAGATATCTATCTGTCAGCTACCTGTCCTTTTATCTTTCTTTTTCCTCTGAAGTCTAGAAGTTCTTCTCTGGCAGTCTACGGACAGTCTTGACAAGGCCTCCATAAGTGTCCAGTAACTGTTACCTGTCTCTGACACCTGGCAGTTGTTCCAGTTAAATGCTATAAATGACAGTGTCCTTAAGGATATATTTCTAAGAACATGAGAACTAGAAGTTATAGTTTGCCAGTTTCCAGAGGGGATAGCAGAAATCTGCTTGTAAAAGCTGTAAAGCATGCTGAAAACCTTTATGACATGTGGAAGAGTGAATGTTTGAGGCAGCAATAGAAACAGAGGAACACTCCATGTTCTTTGAACTATGAGTGGAGAAGATGTTTTCAGAGGCTCTACAACTTATTGGAACACTTTTTATTCTAGAAAAATCTCCCACAGTGTTCAGTTTTGAAAGTGTTGCGTACACAAAAATTTTCTCTCAAAACAACAAATTAACCAGTTTTTAAGGAAGTGACCCATGGAAATTACTCTACTCATTTACATACTTATAAAAAAGGTTTTTGAAAAAATTTGGAATCTTCACACTTCATTTTTGTCACTGCTGTGGACCCTTTGGTTGTTACACAGTCTTGTGTCTTGAATTCAAGTGGAGGTATAATTGCCAGCACTTGCTTAATAAAATATAGCTGTTTTGATGAGAACTTTTCAACATGACTTAGTAATAATGCTAAGAAGATGACCTCATCATCCTTTTATCCTACCAAAGATTTTGCAGGGGCTGAATTCAACTGTTCAGTGTATCTAACCTGTTCGTATAGGCCCTCACAGATGGAGACTTCAGGGCTCCCCAAGCAACCAGTGCTTTCTCTCTGTACTAATTTTTAACTGCAGTATCTGACCTGTTCTTTCTATAACCTAAGACATCTCTTCTTCAGCCTTTCCTCATATAGCAATATTTTTTAAACCTCCACCTGGATTTTCTCTAGTTACCCCATTCTTGAAATCTCATCATTTTCACTGATATGCTTGCATTACCTTCCGTTTTGTTGAGATATGTGGAGTTAATAACCACGGTCTCCATCCTCTATGTCATTAATTAAAATACTGAGTAGTTATGAACCCAAGACTGGACTGCATATAGGAGCTATTCTATTCTTAGTTAAAGCAAAAATTCCAATTATGTAGTAGTTTTGATCAAAAGTCAGAAATGTGTAACCTGTGGCCTGTTGTTAGGCTTTATTTGAATTTGCCTAGTTATTAATGAAAAGACATTGCATATGTAAATATTTCTTCAGAATTTGTTTAAATACTCAGCACTTCACATGGGAATCAGTCCTTAGTACTGTTCTCATTGCATAACGAAGTGGCAGAGCAGAATTTTGAATATAAAAATGTTTATATATATATGTATCTATTTAAAAACATATACTAGTATTTTCATACTAGTTGCATAATAAAGTGTAGCCATCGCAATGTTTTGATCATTATGTATGATAAACATCTTGGAACATATCATACTTTTTTGAAAGCCTTTGAGACGTGAATATATTGAGAGATTTATAAGACGGATGCTCAAATAGTTTTTTGTTCATGGTAAAGCAAACCAACCAAGCATCTTGGCTTTGGTTTTCATAGGTATTTTGTATAGTTCCTTTTTGCTCAGAACTCATTACATTAGAAATGTAACTTCCTTTACATCTCTAACCAATATACGTCAACCTGGCCCCACCTTTGATTTCAAAAAACGAATTCTGGAGTTTAGCTTCAAGAGTCTGAAAACAGTTTTTCCTTGTGCTTATGCTTTCAGAAAGAAGTGTTTGTGTGGTAGTGCCTTTCAGCAAGTCGCGCTCTTAAGGTGTTGGCAGAAAAGCCAGTGATTTTTTATTTTATTTTATAATTTTATGGATGACTAAAGTGCTTGATTTTGGTCTTCATTTACTATTGATCTCAACGAGGGTATAGTTAAATAAATGAAAATTTTTGTGTCCTGATTAATCTTCTTTTCTATTAATTCTTCCACAGATTGGTTATCAAAATTATCTTTGAACGGTACATACAAAAAAGAGATAGTTATTGCTCAAAAATTACAGCACAGAAGAAACCAGCATCTTAACCTGTAATTCACTTTTAATGGACATTTTTGTTATCCTGCCTGTTTGTACAGTGGCTGCACTCCAACCACAGAAATGTTACAAAAAAAGCATGGACGGTACTCTAAAGCAGCTAAACTAATTTGGTAAAAAACAACAAAGGTCTGAAGTCAGAATTTTTAAACATGGGAAGCATAGCAAAGAACAAATCTGCTACATACCCTAGTACTCAACATTCAGTGAAGAAGGAGCAGCACAGGGGACAGAATATTGTAATAATACTATTAGCAAATCTGGAAGTGATGAATATGGTATTATATCATGATTAAAAACAATGAGGGCTTCCAAGAAAAAAATAAAATAAAATTTGAACCACAAAAACCCCAAATATCCAGAGTTGAAATAGACAGGTTAGACCAGGCTTTGAGCAACTTGGTCTCAAGGGAGGCATTCCTGCCTATAGCAGGAGGGTTGGAACTAGATGATCGTGGAGAAGACTAGACGATTCGTGGAGAAGCTGGCTGCCCATGGTCTGGATGGGTGTACGCCCCGCTGGGTGAAGCACTGGCTGGATGGCCGGACCCAAAGAGTCGTTATCAATGGAGTTGAATCCAGTTGGCAGCCGGTCACGAGCGGTGTCCCCCAAAGCTCAGTGCTGGGACCGCTTCTGTTTAACATCTTCATTGATGATCTTGATGAGGGGATTGAGTGCACCCTCTGTAAGTTTGCAGACAACACCAAGCTGGGAGGGAGTGTTGATCTGCCAGAGGGGAGAAGGGCACTACAGAGGGACCTGGATAGACTGGATTGATGGGCCATGGTTAATGGCATGAGTTTCAATAGGGCCAAGTGACGGGTCCTGCATTTTGGTCACAACAACCCCAGGCAACCCTACAGGTTTGAGGAGATGTGGCTGGAAAGCTGCCTGATGGAAAGGGACCTTGGTGTACTGATGGACAGTCAGCTAAATATGAACCAGCAGTGTGCCCAGGTGGCCTAGAAGGCCAATGGCATCCTGGCTTATATCAGGAATGGTGTGGTGCACAGGACTAGGGAAGTCATCCTGCCCCTGTACTCGGCATTGGTGAGGCCTCACCTCTAGTACTGTGATCAGTTTTGGGCACCTCAGTACAGAAAGGACATGGAGGTACTGGAGCAGGTTCAGAGAAGGGCAGTGAGGCTATTGAAGGGCTTGGAAAATCAGCCCTATGAGGAGAGACTGAGGGAACTGGGGCTGTTTAGTCTGGGGAAGAGGAGGCTGAGGGGAGACCTTATTACTCTCTTCCAGTACCTGAAAGGTGCTTACAATGTGAGTGGGGTAGGTGTCTTCTCACTGGTGACAGGTGACAAGAGGAGGGGAAATGGCCTCAAGTTGCGCCAAGGTAAGTTTAGGTTGGACATTAGGAAACACTTCTTTGCAGAAGGGGTGGTTAAACGTTGGAATAAGCTCCCCAGGGAGGTGGTTGAGTCACCGTCCCTGGATGTGTTTAAGAGCCGTTTGGATGTGGTGCTCAGAGATATTATTTAGCAGAGGGTTGTTAGAGTTAGGGTACTATGGTTAGGCTGCGGTTGGACTTGATGATCTTTGAGGTCCTTTCCAACCTGAGTAATTCTATGATTGTATGATTCCATGATCTTGAAGGTCTCTTCCAACCCAAACCATTCAGTGATTCTGTGATCCTTGAGTCCAGCTCCTCTCTCCACACAGGACCACCCAAAATTCAAACCCTATGTCTGAGAGCATTGTCTCTGAACTCAAGTAGCTCAGTGCTGTGACCACTGTCCTGAGCATCCTGTTCCAGTGTCCAACCACCCTCTGGTGAAGAACCTTTCCCTAACCCTCCCCTGACACAGTTCCATGCCATTCCCTTGGTCTCTGTCGCTGTCGCAGAGAACAGAGCTCAGCGCTGCCCCTCTGCTCTCTGTGAGGAGCTGCAGCTGCCATGAGGCCTCCCCTCAGCTCCTCTGCTCTGGGTTGAGCAAACCAAGGGACTTCAGCTGCTCTTCATGTGTCTTGCCCTCTTGACCTTTCACTATCTTCCTAGTGCTCCTTTGGATGCTCTCTAATAGCTTTGTGTCCTTTTTATATTGTTGCATCCAAACAGCACTCAGTGCAGGAGGTGAGGCCGCATAGCACAGGGCAGAGGGGACAACCCCTCCCCTTGCCCGGTGGCTCTGCTGGGCCTGGTGCACCCCAGGATGCAGTTGGCCCTTTGGGCTGCCAGGGAAGATTGGTGGCTCATATTCAATTTACTGTCAACCAGAACCCTCAGATCCCTTTCCATGAAGCTGCTTTCCAGCTACTCATTCCCCAACGTGTACATATATCCAGGTGCAGAATCCAGCACTTGCTCTTGTTAAACTTCATTGTTTAGCAGGTTGGTGATTGCCCAGCCCTGCAGTTTATCAAGATCTTTCTGCAAGGCTTCTCTACCTCTGAGGAAGTCAACAGCTCCTTCCAATTTAGTGTTGCCTGCAAACTCACAGAGTATATCTTCAACTCCCATGTCCATGTCATTGATAAAAACATTCAAGAGAACCAACTCTAAAATGGAAACCTGTTAAACCCTACTAGCGACTGGCCACCAGCCTGATATAACCCCATATACTAGAACCCTTTGAGCCAGGCCCATCAATCAGTTGTTCACCGATCACATTTTATCTAGCAGTATACTGGAGTTCAAAAGCTCCCTTAACAATGTTTGAAAAAAAATGCTTAGAAATAACCAAAACAAAAACAGCAGTATCAAAAGTCCCTTAAACCTCAAGGCACACAATTATTTGTAATGCCATAGGAAAAAAAAAAAAAAAAAGAATGAATGGATTTTCTCCTTGTTCCAGAGAGTATCATTCAAATGTTTTTCAGTGACAAAAATCATTTTAAAATGAGCCCATTTTCCCTTACATCCTATTTCTCAAACAAGTGAAAACAAAACCACAAGTTTAGAAGGAGACAAAAGCACCTTGTTGCCTGTTGGTCCTAATAATTGTATTCAAATCTGGTACTTTCTGTGTAGAGGAAGATACTGCATAATCCCTGTGGGGGTAATCCAAGTCTCAGGTGTTTGCTGGAAGCATCA
>NC_052532.1:26038046-26058046 GCF_016699485.2 Gallus gallus | reverse complement strand
AAGAATACGCTAAGTCTGGGTGATATCAAGCTCTTCTCAGTTATTTGCTCTCTACACAAATACGTGTACTAGAGATGTTACTCACTTGTTGCTTAGCAGACTGCCAAAAGTAATTTACAACGTATTTCTTGAAAGATATATGGCAACTTTATTTACGTATCTGGGAATTGATGGAATACAAAATGATGGATGTGTCATTCAGTCTCTGATAATCATGCTAAGCCAAATCTCAGCCACTGAAATCAAAGAAAATCAACAAAAACAAATGGGTTTTAGTTGTCAGAACTGTCCTATGTGTTAGCACAATGGTTCTGAAAGCCTTTCCCATTGTTTTTTCTTCTAAGTAGTGTGTAACAGCTGTGCCAGCAAATAATGAGGCAGCCTATCTGACTAGTATTACTAAAAAATACTATAGTAATACTAGCAAGCTTTACCACTTCTAATAGCATCAAAGACTGAATGAATTAGATGTAAAAAAGCAGGAAGGAAAACAACTGAGTGACAAAGTAATATTCGGCATGGAAGTAGGAATGGGAGGAAAAGCTGATAATGTAAAGAAAAATAATATTCTAAACTTTAAAGAATTGTAAGAATTTTTGATCATTGTGTAGTCAAGCAGTAATAGTAGAGGATGCTTTTTTGTTACATTCCAATTCAGTTCTCCCAAAGCATCCGTAAAAATCTGTGGAAACTATTCATGCAGCTCAAAAGCACAATGTGGCTCTAAATAGCTTCCATGAATACTCTTTATTTAAGTAAGGTTTTTAAGAACTCCGAAGATAGACAAATCTTGTAATACATCGTCAAATTAAGGTGTCAATTCAAAATGCTGAAGTGAGGTTTGCCTCTCATGGCAATGTGGCTCAATGAAAGAAAGTACCTTTAATCAGAATTCAGGAATTAAAAATGGGGTAAAATTCCTTGGAGGAAGTAGGGACAAAATACTACTAAAGGTTAAAAACATTTCTAGAATTACTGTACCAAGTCTAATATTCCTATTAGATTCTCTTCAACTGCTTCAAATCAAAGCTGAAACAAAAATAAAGGGTTTTAAAGAAGTGGGTTTTTTGTTCAGTTGTTTTTGTTTTGTTTGTGTTTTAAGCCCAGTTGCATTAAATTGTGTGGTCATCACAGCTTTTGAATGGGCTCTTATACATTCCAAATTGAGCTCTGTAACACCCATTATAGGCATCGTCATTTGTTAAATCGACAAAATTCTACAGCACTGTGTAATATTTCACATTTTTAACTCAAATCTCTGACAAAAATAAACGATGCTGGAATGTTTCATGTGGTTTTAAATTTTAAAATATTTTTTTCACATTTTCCATATTAATATTGTCATGGTATTATCTCTTTCTCCCCTTAGTCCCTATCAAACTAAGATAATATATTTTATGAATATGTTGAGCATTAATGGGGATATATTCGTAAATATGTATATGCATACAAATATATATAAGTAGCTGAGAAACAGCTTTGTGTGTGTTTAGATCTGAATCAAAACAAGGTCAAAAAATGCTGCCTAGCATTATGGTTCATTTTATATTTCAGTAGCATCTTTCCTATCTTTAAAGGAGCCTTGTACTGAGAAAGCAAAAATAGATTAAGATTTTCAAGGTTTTTCTGTTGATTCCTGTTGTCATATTTCTTTTTCCCTGCAAAATGAATAGTTACCTCCAGTAGAGTGTGGAGCAGAAACTTGTACATCATGTAACAGCCAAATCTATGAACTTCATTTCAAGATTGTTTTTTATTTATCATACAAGAATATAGGACAGGCACTGAAATTAAATATTTATGTCATGCTTACAATTTTATCCTATTTTTGTTTTCTGAGGTTAGCAATAACTAAAGAGTTTTAGTGGAGGAAAGGTATTTGTCTGCAGTATCATCATTCCCCCTGAGCCTGCAAGTCATAACATACTGGTAAATTTCTGTATCTAGTGAAAACGCGTGGACATTAATGAAATGCAAATAATGCTGCAGTCCATCTCTGTTCATTTGAGGTTATCCAATGCAGGACTTCAGACAACCTGAGCTGGAGTCCTAGGGTATTGGTGAAGCAGTTATTCCCTCCATTTAGGTTCATGGCATCATTTCTGTTGGAGTTTTCTTCTACTGAAAAACCCATTTCATTGTCTTTCTTCTATCCTGTTTACTTATCCAAGCATGTGCTCAGATGGGAAAAAAATATTTAATATATATATATATACTGTAAAAGGTAACTCCTGAAGTGTGGTAAGATTCTTATCTCATGAATTGTTTTTTGTTTGTTTGTTTTTTGTTTTGTTTTGTATTCTGCGTATATTTCTGTTATACAAGAAGAAATTCCAAGTTCCACTGTAACGTACTTTTTATGCTCGATAGGTCGGCAGTGTAATTTTATTTGTTCATCTTGAAACCTGTCATAATCCTTTTGGAATATAATTCAACGTTTATGTTCTTTAAGGTAAGAAATATTTTTAATAACATTATTTTATGGATTACCGGGTTGTGTAACACTGACATCACTATGGTGTCCCAGCTCAGGTTGGCTTCCAGTAGAGCAGTGTGACCGGTTGCAGTATTTATTCAGAATGGACATGAACTTGCACCTCTCTCTTCCCCCATGAGGGGGGTGGGATGCTTGTTAAAGTAATCAGATGGAAAGAGACAGCAGACTGAATGATTTTGAATGGTAGAAGGAAGCTATAAAAGTCCAACAGATAAGGAGGAGAAGACAGATCTCTCAGGCCAAGCAGAGAACATAGGACAGAAAAATTGAAAGTGGCATTTGGAGATGAATGAAGTCTGTGGATCCAATTAATTGAGACAGTGAACCAGAAGAAATTTCATTTACCTGAACCTAAAAGAAAAAGACATCATATTGAGAGTTTCTACTCTCCTCCTTATTCCCATTATATCATCATATTTATGAAAATATTTCAGAAAATATATGCTGAAATTCCTAAATAATAATGTCATTATGCTTTTCTTCTTCAAATATCAGGTAAGTTCTCAAGAATTACAGTATGTTCCAAAAACAAGAGATGCTACAAAGCAAGTTGGAAAACCAAAGTAACCAGCATTTCTCCCAGCTTGTTCGGTGTAATCAAGGGTTTGGAGGCCCAGCATTCTGCACATGACCTTCTCTAATACTAACTTAGCCCAAGCACACAGGCTGCTAGAAGGAGACATCCTTTTAGCCCTTATCCGCACATCAAAAGACAGAATAGAGAATTCAGTGTTGACAACACATCACATACTCACAGAAATATTGGTTACATTTGAGCACTATTTTCTCCTTTCTCACACAAACAAGTTTTTGAAGCAGTGTTTAATCTGCTCTTCGGTGACTTTGATTTCCTGATGTTTATCATCATGAACAAAAGCTAAAGCTTTACAAGTACAAAGGTACTATGAAAAATTAAAAATACCTATCTTGGCATTTTCCTACTGTAAAACATTTGAATTTGTGCACTGTGATTGTGCATGTTCAGTTCTATATTATTTTTTATGCATCCCACTCTGTACTTGCAAATTCATACATAAAGATGAATCCGCAGCATTTTGTCAAATGAAATTATCCACCAACAGAAGCAATAACAGGATCTTCAACACAGCATAAACAAGCATGCAGAAGCACACATTTCATCTAAAATGCCATTACCAAATAACAACGCCCACTTAAGCTCAAGAAGAGGAATTCCTTTTGCTCAGTTCCTGCTGACTCTGCTTGAAAAGCCCTTCCCAGCCATCATGGAAACCAACTCAATCTGAGCAAGCAAGAAGGGAGGAAAACATAGAGCTGAGATGGAACTTTATCTGAAAGAAGATATTTCAAAATCTCTACTATGTCAAATGCTTCCCAAATGCGAATGCCTTACTTTTCCTTAAGAAACTAGAGGATTTATTTATTTGAGTTACTTTGACAGTTCTCTCTGAATGTTCCGCAGGTACCCATCAGCTCAACTTTCTACTGACTTAGGAGCAAGGACCATTTGTCCAATCACTGCCCTGTACCCTGCTAAGCTGGTGGAGAGATGAGCAAGGTTTGAACTGCTTCTTTTAAGGACTCTTGTTTTAATAGGTAGTAAAGTGCATACAGTAAGGTCCACTGGGGAGTCCATTGGCAAGGGAGGAGGGGTTGGGGTGAGGGAAGAGAGAAGAAGGAAGTGATGTCACGCTCACCTGCCCTGACCTGAAAGGCTGCGAGATGTGCAGGAAGTTTGGCTTTAGCAAACTGCTGACTGCTTCACTTTAACAAACAAAAGAATAAACGAGGCAACGTCTGCTTTCTTACAAGTTTTGTTATGAAAGGTTCGCACATTTTTGTGTGAAATAAAAGTATGATGCTAATCAACACCTCTTAGTCATTAGCATACAAGGTCTATAAATAGCTGCTTTTCCTTTGTGTAACTGGATTGTAATGACTCTTTTTCATTCAAAAAGAAATTTTACCACTAATATATTTTCTTTAAAAAAAATGTTGACTTCAATATTAACTAGTTAATCAGCACAAATGATAGCAAAATAGTTCAGAAACAGCAGGAAAAAGCAAATTAAACACAACTTAATAAGTGAGGAAGGGATGTATATTATTTTTCACCTCCAAAACTTCATTGTTTTTTAAATCTTGCATGCAATGTAAGTGTGTCAGTATCTTTCCATACATGAGAAGGCTAGTAGAGAGCTAGAGAGACCATGCTTGGATTCCCTCAGCTTGGACTGAATCAGTATCATGTTATTACGAATGTTGAGGATATATTCACATCCTTTAATTGTTTATTTTTTCTATTTTATTTCATTTTGTTTAACTTGTAGTTGGTTTTCTTTGGACTACACACCTTTTCTGGGGGAAGGGATTACACTTTTTCATTGTTTTCCGTAAGTATCTCATGACCATCACATTTATAACTTTTCACTGGCTGAAAATTAATTTCTTTCATTAAACTGTGCTGGGAAAAAAAATACTATAAAAGAAAGTTGAAGAATCAAAAATAAGGCAATTTGGAAACCGATTAGCAGGATTTTGTCATTAAATGTTTGCGAATTGTAGAGGAACACCTAATAGACAGATATTTTTGAGTCCATTGTAATTGCTTCCACCGACACATGACCAGTCAAATGTTGGGGCACAATTATCTCCCTGCTAATGCTTAAGCTAATGCTTAAAATACTTAAGACTTGCATATCTGAGCAGATGGCCACACACTGAGACCTGTGCACTTGTATTGGTGTTCTCATTGGTGCTCATAGTCATGCTACTCTGTTCATTGATAATGCAAGACATATGACCCCTTTATAAGATGAGAGCATTACACTTGAAAATAATACAGTGTATTTGTTTGAATTTTAGGAGTGGAGGATTATTTGGTTTGGATTTTTATTGCTGTTGTTTGAATGAGTTACCTATCTCAAGAAACAAGCACTGCTTTTTTGAAAGTGTGAATGGGCTCTCATGTATACACAAGAATCCTGTGGCTTTAATATGTATGTGCAGAACTTACGTTCATGCCATTTTCATGCCAATGGCAGAAATCAGCACCAGTGGAGATATAGCTCTGCTCACTAGTGAGTACTCAAAAACTTACTAGGCAACTGAACTACACCGTATCTTTACACTTGTTAACTTATCTTCTGGTAGCTTGTCTGGAAGAAACTTGTTTAGAATCAACAAAACTGTCCAGAAACATGGGGAAATGGGAAAAGTGAGTGTTCAACATTTTCAAATGCATTTTAAAGGGAACCACATGGAATTTATGCACTGAAAACAAGTATATCAGCTAGCCAAGCAGAAAGAGAATGATCACATAGTCATCAATTTCATTTTTCTTTAATAGATTGTAGAGTGTCTGATCATTATCTCAGACCAGCTAATGCAAAAAGTACTTTCACATATCCTAACTGCTTCTTGGCTCTCCTACGCTACTTCTAGTGTTGAATAACAGAGATAAATTCAGACTTCTAAACTATTTCTCAGTAGAGGGTGGAAAAGTTGGTCATGACTGATAAATACTAATGCACTTTTAAAACAGAGAGCATACAGGTCTCTTATTCTTCTCTATTAACAAGAATAAAATGATCTTTTGTCCCATTATTGTGAGGAGCCAAGAGAAGAAGCTATAAATATGAGGAAAGGAGAGTTTGTCAGTTGGGATAATGCTGCTTGCACTTTTCATTCACTTTTCATTTCTGTGCTTGGGAAAATCATGGAGCAGATCCTCCTAGAAGCTATGTTAAGGCAAATATGAGACAAATAGGTGATTCAAGACAGCCAGCACGGTTTCACCAAGGGCAGATGTTGCCTGACCAATCTGGTGGGTTTCTATGATGGAGTGATGGCATGGGTGGATGGGGGAAGGGCAACGGATGTCATCTACCTGGACTTCTGCAAAGCCTTTGACAAGGTCCATCACCACGTCCTTCTCTCTACATTGGAGAGTTATGGGTTTGAAGGATGGACTGCTTGGTGGATTAGGAATTGGTTGACTGGTCGCAGCCAAAGGGTTGTGATCAATGGTTCTGTGTCAGCGTGGAGGCCGGTCACAAGCAATGTCCCCCAAGGCTTGGTCTTGGGACTGGTGCTCTGCAACATCTTTATCAATGACATAGACAATGGAATTGAGTGTACGCTCAGCAAATTTGCAGGCGACACTAAGCTGAGCAGTGCAGTCAATACACTGGAAGGAAGGGAAGCCATCCAGAGGGACCTGGACAGGCTGGAGAGGTGGGTGCATGAGAACCTAATGAAGTTCAACAAGGCTAAGTGCAAGATGTTGCACTTGGGCCAGGGCAATCTCAGGTATTTATACAGATTGGGTGAAGAACCCCTTGAGAGCAGCCCTGCGGAGAAGGACTTGGGGGTCCTGGTAGACGAGAAGCTGGACATGAGCCAGAAGTGCATGCTGGCAGCCCAAAAAGCCAACTATACTCTGGGCTGCATTAAAAAAGGGGTGGCCAGCAGGGAGAAGGAGGTGATTATCCCCCTCTACTCTGCTCTTGTGAGGCCCCATCTGGAGTACTGCATCCAGGCCGGGGGTCCCCAGTACAAGAATGACACAAAGCTCCTGGAACAGGTCCGGAGGAGGGCCACTAAGATGACCAGAGTGCTGAAGCACCTCTTCTATGAAAAAAGGTTGAGGGAACTGGGATTGTTTAGCTTGGAGAAGAGAAGGCTCCAGGGAAACTTCATTGTGGCCTTCCAGTACTTGAAGGGAGCATACAGGAAGGGGAACGACTATTTACGGGGGTGGATAGTGATAGGACAAGGGGGAATGGTTTTAAACTGAGACAGGGGAAGTTAGATATTAGGAGGAAGTTTTTCACACAGAGGGTGATGTCACACTGAAACAGGTTGCCCAAGGAGGTTGTGGATGCCCCATCCCTGGAGGCATTCAAGGCCAGGCTGGACGTGGCTCTGGGCAGCCTGGTCTAGTGGTTGGCAACCCTGCACATAGCAGGAGGGTTGAAACTCGATGATCTTTGAGGTCCTTTTCAACCCAGGCCATTCTATGATTCTATGATTCATTCCTTTTGTCTTGCTCTCCTTGAGCAATCCCAGTGGGATGACTGCCAGGAGAACTCACTGATGACAAATCAGCTGAAGATATTGCTTAAATATGCCGAGCACTGATCTAGAATGGCCTCCTTATTGTCATAACTACATTGCCATTTAGCTAGCGCTTCCCTACTTCACACTACAAAAGCAAAGATGACTGTACAAATGGATTTAATATATACATGAAGACATGTGGCTTCATAATTTTTGGCTGATGATTATTTCCACAGCTAGAGAATGAAGAATGGTGGAGAAGGATCTGGTCAACCTGGGAGAGACCGACACAGCCTTTATTTCTGCTTATGTCTGAGGACAGAATTCTCTGAACTGTATTTCTAACAGAATATTCCACATATCTGAAGATCAGTCTACCTCTATTTAGGTATAATATTATTTACTACTTAACTAAGAACTAGGAATGTCAGTTTTCAGTAGTACTCTGGATCTCCAACTCAGTGTTTGGAAAGAAATATATCAAATTTCTCTCCTCCTAATCTAGAAAAAAATGGAGAATTGGCACAAGTACATTGTTTCAAGAAAGTAAAAGCAAACTGAAACAATAGCTCAAATTAGAGATCAGATTAGGAGCTATTTCAGTGCAGACTCTGAAACTCTTTCAGTTTAAAATTCCTTGATCCTCAAATCTCATTGATTTTCTCAATTTCTGTGCCATGGTAATTTTTCTGCTTTCATGATTTTGTGGTATTTAAATTTTCCCTATAGAAGATCACAGTTTTATTTCTCCAGTCTGTACAAACACAGTAAAAAAGCCATTCTCCTGAAGACTGTGGAGGCTTACAGCTGAGTTAGTCTAGTAAGAATTAGTACATGAAACATTTACAAAGAAGTGATCTAGTCAAGGTCTTCAAAAAGATGAGGTGCAGAGCCAACATTATCATCCCAAACCCTTGACTCAGATTTGCTTGATCTCTTTATACACAATATGACTCACAGCCACAAAATGCAAATGTATCAAAAGCATTTCTACTCAATTGTATTCTCCTGTAAATCAGGAACCAGAAGCTATTGCCATGCATTCAGCAGCATCGGTATTAATTGGTCCCATTTCATATTCTTTTTGTCTGACCAATGCAGCTTGACAGTCTTTAATGGAATTTTCAGATGCACACCATGGATTCTTAAGTGATCACTTTTTCTTCCCAAACATATGAGTTCTCTCATATTCAGTACCACTTCCACACCCTTCTGGTATCTAATTTCCAAGCACAAAATGAAATGCTAATTCATTTTAATATGTTTTTTCCATGCTAGTAACTGCAGAAATATCCAAATATATGAGTTAATCTGGCTAATATTTTTCTCTAAACACAGAACTAAGAGGACTGCTCCGAAAGTAATGCCTCCTAGCTTATGATGTTGGTGGTACAGCAGTAGAGGCTGAACCTTCCCACCAATATTCCATTACATGTTGTTGCCGTCAGACTGATGGCAGCAGAGGGGCAGTCTGACAAAATCACATCTGACATGGAAGTGTGTATGAAGCAACACTGCATCCTCCAACACTGAAATCCTCCACATGGAAAAAATGGCACCCACTGACATTCACTGATGCTTACTGAATGTTTGTGGAAACCAATCCATGAATGCGAGCACAGTGAGGTGGTGGATGGTGCGTTTCAGCAATGGCGACAGTGACAGTGGGTTACCTCCACTGGTGCAGATTTTTTCAAGCATAGCATACGGGCTCTTGTTTAGTGATGATGAAAATGCATAGCTAAAAAATAGAAATAGAAATACTGTTGAAAAATGGTGTTTTGTAGCTGAGGATTTTCTCCATCAAATAGTATTACTGTGCTCTTTGTATCTGATGTAGTTTCTGTAGAAGTAAATGGGAAGAATTTCAGAGCAAGCCTATGTATTTTATTCACTCTTTTAAAACTTATTTTATAAGGTAATCATTTTGTATGTAATGATCTATGTAAAATTTTACAAATTTAAAAACAAATTAAATATATTCTCTTGAGTCATCTGAATCATACTGAATCCCTGTAGTTTGAGCATATTACAAATAGATGAGACTAATTATCAGAGATCCAGCAAGGACAAAGAATGTAGCTTGTCTGTTGAAAAGAGAATGTTGGAACAATTTACTGAATACCCCATGTCCTTTGGGCTGGCACTATATTTCTAGGATCACATATCTATATCCTTGATGGTTTTCCTTCCTTGAGTAGAGACTATCATTGCTCCAAAGACATGTTTAAAAAATACAGATTAAAAGCCTGCTATGAGTATCAACTGAAGTACTAAATAGTGTAAAATTAATTCAGACTAATCAATATTCTCAAGAAAATCAATTCAAATCTCAATTGCCTTAATGTATGAAACCAACAGTACTTCTAGTGAGTAAAATGTACTTTCAAGCTTGACAAAGGAGCAGTGGAGCAGCCTTTTATTTATTTATTTATTTATTTTCAGAATTAGTTCTAATATATATATATTCAATTATATATATTACATATACGTGCTATATATATTTTTAAGAATACTTATATGTATATATATGTATAAATGTATCTAATGTCTGTGTATTAGTCATCTGCCACATCTTTTGAAATAAAAGGATCACATTATTTTTTTTTGAAGGAACTGATTTACACAAATATCACCACAAAAGCCTGCCTGCTTAACTCTTCCCTATAGCTATGTAACATTTTCTAGCTAATTTTTTGCCTATTGTAAAGCCAAATTTCACTCTTAAATTTGCTTGATATATATGATCTTGTGGGTTTTAAAAAAAGGTTTCTAAAAGATGCTGTTAAAATGTTCATTTATTCTTTTGGCAGTAGAAAAACCTGTATCTATTTAATTGACTCTATTTTAAACCCCTTCAATCCATTTTATCATTATTTATACTCTATATGTTATTTACCATACACTGAGCAAAAAAATTAACCTAAATGATGGTGCCATTGCTTAGCTTTGTACTCTGCATTTGTACTTGTACAAGATCAAATATCTTCTATTAGTTATTGTCTTTAAAACTGTTACACATATTGCATAAAAATACTCTAGCAGACTTCACTCTCTCTTAGTTCTTTTCCGTAGACTGTGGATCTTGTTTCTCTAACCCTTCTGTCTAACTAAGATCATTGTATTGCTGTGGTACCCTGCTTGCCCTTAGCTGCACCTTCTCCATTTCTGTAATATCCTGTTTTATAATAGGGTGACCTGCACTGTGCAGTTTTCTTAATATGGACTCATTAGTCTCTTGGACTGTGCTAGGATAATTTCCTCAAATTTCTATTGAATAATCATATCTATACTTTTCCAATGCATTGTTGGCTTTTACCTCTTTTTTTGTCTGATAAACACTACACAAATTAGCTCAGTATTTTTTCTTCTCTCTGCAATGTAAAAGCCCCTCTTCTCTCAAGTATCACTCTCAACACCGGTCAAATCAGAGCATCAGAGTCACATGGAAGGCATCAGAATGATCTTGGTCGTTGCCTTCTTTTTCCCACTAGAAGCCAAACATTCATTCCTCACATCTTCTGTCCATTTTATTCCTCCCCTCTAACTGAAACTCACTCTTACATTGTGACTAAGCAAGCTATGATGAATACTGGAGCTAAAGATTGCTGTGCTTAGGAGATATACAAAAGCGAACACAGTGAAGGTGAAGAAGGATGGCAGGATTTGGGGCATATAGGTTAGTGGCAGGATATGGAGGACATTTCATAAGGAAGAGCAGGGGGCAGCCAGTGGGGAGGGAGGGTTGATTTCTCTTCTGGGATGCAAACCATAATTTCTCAACTCTTGGGAAAAATTACACTGTTTCCACAATCAATATGTAAAAATATTTGAATGTTAGAAGTTCAGGTTAGTAGTTCTTGGGAGGAACTCACCTACAGCATCAGCCAGAGAACATTTTGTTTCTAAAACTAATAGTATCTTAGTTTGATGGAACTTCTTAACTAGGCAGGATGTGTAACTTCTACAGATGCTAATGGTAAATATTCAGGGAACTATCTCTTTTAACTGGCATAACAGTAATGCAGTTTACGTATGTGAGCATAATTCCCACACCTTCAGTTCACTTTACTAATGTCCATCCCCTTGGAGGTCTTTTCCAGCATGTGCTTCTCTACAGAAAGAAGTTTCTCGAGAGAATGTGCTCACATTCCTTAGCACTCTCTGTAGGAACTTGTCTGTCTTCAAAAATGTTTTGGAGGTTTCTGATTAAGACCTTTGAGTTAATGGTCCCTCTCCTGATCATTCATCAAGCCCAGAAAAAAACTGTTTGGGGAGAAATGATCTGTGCATGCTTAAATGTGTGGCTGTTCCATACAAAGACAATAGTTGAATAGGAAGGGCCTTACAGTGTCAGATGGAGCCAACACAATTATTAAGTAGAAAAAGGGTGAAGGCAATACAGATCTACTGCACACAAACCAACATTTAACTTTATATGTCCAAGAGAACTCAGACTCTTTGTATATCTGTACCTGCTAACATAATGGTTCTGCTTCAGCCATCCCAGCCAAGAGCAAAGAGACCAGACAGCACAAGTGTCACACTTATTAAATCTTCAGGAAGCCTGAGAGCTGGCCTTCTTTATTCTTCGGAAACTCTGTTGTGCTCTGAGAGGTTCACCTGGAATCATATTTGAAACCTTACTTGAATATTCTAAATTCCATTTATAGAAAATATAAAGCACAGCATTTTTCAATGTTTGTCTCTAATAGGTTTGGGAAGGCTTCTGTTATACCTTTTTCACTTGCTTATTTAAGGTGATAATTTTTCATGTTTCATATTTGCACTTCGTTACATTTAATTCACGGTGTATATTAGCCAGCATCAAAATATTATTATGTAACACACAACAGAGAGAATATGGGTGGTGCCAAGCAGATTATTCTGTGTGGCATTTTGGTAGCAAACACAAGGGAATGTAAGTATGAGAGAAATTGGATTGGGAATATCAATTTGTAATTACAAATGATATTTAATTAAAAAATTATAACAGATTAGCTATACCATTACTTTCTGTAATTTTCCGAATCATAACAAAAATATATTAGTGCATTATGTTATCTTATCTCATATGTAGTGATTTGTTTAACAGCACTTTGCATAAATTAACAGAAAGCAGGAGAATCTCTACAAGCACAAGGGAATTTGCAAGGCAAAATGATAGGGAATCACTTAATTTCCAACCCCACTATGCTATCCATAAAGAAAATGATGCCTGTGCTCTTTACTTCTACTGACATAAGAATATAGTGACAGAGAGCTTGCAATATGTGCCTTCAAGCAAGTGAGTTTTGAATTAAAAACCCAGATTTGTATCTGTGTTCAGTAATAACCATAGGTGATGGAATATTTTTTAGAGAATACCTACGTGTTACCTTTTTAAACATATATATAAACTTTTTTTTTTTTTTAAGAATTCTTAGGTTCATATAAAAAACCTGAGTTTTGAAAAAAATTAGATGTACTTTTGTTATTTTACTGCAATGTAGTTTTATTATGAGAAGTGAAAGAACTTCTAGTGTAGAATAAGGCTCTACAACTGAGCAATACCAAGCATAAAGGGTAGAATTGATGTGGATAGGAAAATGTACATTCCATATTTTTCATGTCCGGAGAGCTGGAGCTGTTGGCATCCAAATAAATTTCTCAGATTTGACAACTCATGAGATACTCATATTCTTTTTGCTTTTACTGCTTTTTCCCACTGTTTCACTGTTTTCAAAAGCAGCTGGTGCATTTTCATCCCCTCTGCAGATCAGTTGCATCACCGGATGTCTGAAATTCTGTCTGCTGTGCAGAAGACCACTGGTGAGGACATGTACTCACTTACATTCAGTCTGTGAAGGACCCAGTCAGAAGGCAGTCTAGATTAATACACAAATCTATTAACAGGCCCACTGTTCATGCTATGTAATCATTGAAGAGCCAATAATAGATTTTGTGATTACAAAGGCTAATTAACCATGTGTAGAGAAAAAAAAATCTGATCTAAACCACTACCTTAATACCTGGGACATACTCTCAGTCTTAGTGGAATGAAAGGGCAAAAACTGCTCCCCATACAAATCTTCTTGGACACACCATGAAGACTACAAACTCAGTTTTTAAGAAATTAAACTGAATATAGCTTTTTTTTTTTTCCAATATTCTTCTTGGAAAGATGACCATCTCATTCATTCCATTCTGTTCTCTTCTTCTCACTGCTGAACTGACTTCATTTTCCACTGGTATTCATAAAAATGACCTAACCTTAAAAAAAAGAAAAAAGAAAAAAGAAAGAAAGAAAGAAAAAAAAAGAAAAGAAAAACCCTCTGAAAGTGCCAGAGTTCATTTCTGTCTAAGCTTTATATAGCTATAATCTAGCTTCTACAGAACAAGTCCCTTGAAGGCCTTCAGAGGTTAAATATCTGTATTTAGATCTTTATCTTCCTATTACTCAATATGCCCATCTATTGCACTTTGAGCAGTGGTTAAGATTTGCCCTCTTGTAAGACCCTTGGCACCTTATTCATTTTTGCCTAATATGGTTTTCTTCATTGTTCTGAATACACATTTTCTATTTCCTATTATAACTCAGACATCCATCCAGACAGAGTGAATTTGACAATTCACATCTAAGATTTTTTCTTGATTTTTTTTTCTTTTTTTTTTTCTGGAGAACTACTAGTTTGAGCTGGACATTCCTACCTTATAATAATGTGCAGTGAATCAGCTAAGTAAAAAGAATCTTACCTCATCTTTTCTGACTTTCTCAATTGGCTCTGAGAGAGAAGACTGAAACACGTGAGCCTGGGAAGAAACCTCTGTATGAGAGGGAGGCAGCAGCTACTAAGTGAAAACTGGAGAGGGTGAATCTGGGTACTGTGTAATAAGTAGAGGACAAATGACTGCAGAGGGTAACACAGCAGGCTAGGATCAACAGAAACTGCAGATTAATTTATTCAGTTATGATGGAGAAGATCCTACAAAGAAACTCTTGGAGGCAAACAGCCAGTTGGTAATACTGCTCTATCTGATAGCAGTTATATTAATATACATAGTACAAATCTATGTACACACTTTACGTAATACAAATCTGTATTTATTAGACTAAAAGGGACACTCTGCATTGATGTGAGCCAAAAAACCCCCCAAATAATTCATTTTTAAAAGGAAATGCACTGCCCAGTAGACAGTAGGCACTATGTCTCTGTAGGCACTAGCCTGTGCTTTAGCTCTTTATTGAACTGGTCCCAGTATACTGCAGCCATGTAAGAAAAAAGGCTAGTGCCTCGATGGGATTTTTATATGGTAAATAAGTGACTTAATGAACTATTCATGTTCCCTCACAAACCTCATCCCTATCTCTCCTTACTCATTAGCATCACTGTTCTAACATTCACTTTGTGACTTAAAGAGCACCATCATTCATGCAGAACTTTCTCTGGATCTATGTACCTGAGCCACTTGAAGTTTTGAATCATAGAATCATAGAATTGCTCAGGTTGGAAAACACCTTAAAGATAATCAGGTCCAACCACAGCCTAACCATACTACTCTAAACTATAACAACCCTCCGCTAAATCATGTCCCTGAGCAGCACGTCTGAACAGTTTTTAAACACATTCAGGGATGGAAATTGGGATTATTATTATTATTTGGATGGAAAATGCTTTTTTTTTTTTTTTTTTTTTTTTTTTTTTTTTTTTTTTTGCAAATGCCTCTTTGTAAAAGCCTTGATATTCTCCTCTTTCCCCCCTTCCCAATTATAATCACAAGCTCATAGAATTACCTAATGGTTGAGGTTGGAAGGGACTTCTAGATATCACCTGATTAACCCCTCCTGCTCAAGCACGATGCCCTAGAAAACATTACCCAGGATAGTGTCCAGACAACTTCTTAATATGTCCAAGAAGGAGAATCCACAGCCTGTCTGGACAACCTGTGTCAGTGCTTTGTCACCATCCTACAAGTGCTTCCTGGTGTTCAGATGGAACTTCCTGTGTTTCGGTTTGTGCCTGTTGTCTCTTTTCCTATCACTGGGCACCACTGAGAGGAACCTGACCCTACCCATTTGACAATACCCCTTCAGATAGTAATACACGTTGATCAGAGCACCTTGAGCCTCCTTTTTCCAGACTGAATAGGCTCATCTCCTTCTGCCTTTCCTGAAATGTGAGATGGTCCAGTCCTTTCATCATTTTCGTAGCCCTTCACTGGACTCACTCCTGGAACTCCATGTACCAATTTGAGTGCTACCTGACATCAGCTAAAATACCATATGTAGCATCTATCTTCTGGCATGTATGTTAAATATTCCTAATACAAAAGGGACATCTCTTGACTTAGATCTTCCAAGATGTATGATGCAACACACAATACAAAGGAAACACAGTTTTCAAGGGGAACAAACAAAACATTGACCCAAAATGTTTATGGTAAAAAAAAACAAGGGATTTTTGAAATACAAGGAAAAACATCTTATTTAATTTTTTTTCCTTTGTAAAATGTACTTCGAATGCAAATGGATTATACGCCACCACAATTTTAACTAATACTCTTGGTTCCATGTAAAATATTTATTGACAAAATGATTACTGTGGAAATCTTAAATTTATATTTCAAAATTTGTAACTGCACAGAGAACAGCATTTCACTGTGAATAAAGAAGTGACTTGTTTCGGAGATGTTATGTTACCTTACCATAATGTTAACACCAAGAAAATTTGTTTTTTCCTAACTGTGTAGAATAGTACACAGTCCAGGCCTGAAACACCCTCTCAGATAAATAACTGCTATAGAAAAGAGGAGGAAGTGGGAATCATGTATTATTTAAAAGTAGTATGTAGTGATAGTAAAGGAACCTTGAACACAGGAAGTTCTGTACTAACATGCAGAAGAACTTCTTTGGGATAAGGGTGACGAAGCACTGGAATGGATTGCCTAGACAGGTTATGAAGTCTCCTTCTATGGAGATATTCAAGAACTGTCTGGACACCTATCTGTGCAATCTATTGTAGGGTACCTACTTTTGTAGGGGGGTTGGACTCGATGAGGCCCCATCCAACCCCTGTGATTCTGTGATAACCATGTACAATTTTTTTCTCAAAAAATATTTCCCCAAGAGTAAATGCCATTCCCGAGGATTTTAATTTCAGCATTGGAACATTGTTTATAAATATGTATCTATAAGCTATTCATGTTCAACAACTCATATAAAATACATAAACTGATCTTAGTCCAGCTACCAAGTAGTGTTGACTCCACCAAAACTCCCTTGGCTCATGGCACTGAATTTAAGCATTCTCTATTAGCGTGGAGGCGAACAGACATTGTCAACAATTTCTCCTAGCTAAAAATATATATTCTATGGAGGATTAGGGCTGTAAGGTTGCCAAACTAGACATTGAGGTTGACAAGAATCTATGTATTGGAAGAAGGGGATTGAGGGGTTTCAAACATAACTGCTTTTTAAAGAAGACTTAATCCTGCTAAACAAGAATGTAATTAATTTCATTGAAAATTTACAGCACGTCATTATTCACACCAGTGAGTTCATAAAGGTCTCAAGTGTGAAAATCAGAGCTTACTGCAATCAACAACTGCTAAACTGCAGTTGTTGCTAAGAGAGCAAGAATTCTACCTAATCTTGTCTTCTTTATTCCATGAAGTCTATTTGAACTCTGTTGCAGTTCCACTGCATTCATCAGTACACTCTGAAAAGTCGTGTTCTTCTCATGACTTTTCATGTGATGAGAACTAAGTCGGTAGTTGTCATTTATCAGGAAACACTTAAGGGAATTTCTGAGAAATAAAGGACAACTTATACATACTGAATAGCGGTCTGAGCATAGTTTTTGTCTTACAGGTACAAGACTTGTATGTTGCCTCCTACTTTCTGCCTGCCTGACTGATTTGCAGCCATCCTGATGCCATTTTTTGTGGCTATTGAGTCACCAAGCATCCTCAGGCAAAGGAGAAATCACATTTCAGAGTTCTTTTTGTTACACAGACAGCTGTACTTCCAGGATCATGGGCCTGGCTTTAACAATAGCCTGCGGATAGCTGTCAAAATGCAGTGTAAATACAACTGGGCTAGACCAAAGTAACAGAGGTTTTAAAGGCATCTGATGTTACTTTGACTAGTGAAATTAATCCACAATGATTAAATACTTTTGGTTTCTTTTCATATGATTTAAAAGTAATCACATTGATGGAGCTTTGAAAAACTAAATCATTTGCGCTATTTTAATGTTTGTCAGCTCCAAAAAGCCAGAAATGGTAATGAGAATTTAAGATAAAGCTTTGGGGTTTTCTGATTAAGATTGAAAAGCAGAATGAAAAAATAGAAAATAAATAAGGTGTTCACGCTTTAAATCAAGAAAAGCAAAATAAAACCTACTCCAAACACTTGTTAGGAAAAAATGCAAAAATGAAAGACAAATATAAAAAAAAACTAATTTGCCTTTTTTTTTTTTTTTAATTGAAAGAAAATGTATGATGACCAACTGGCAGAAAAATCTGAACTTACAAAGACACGTTAATATCCTATGGAATGTCTTCCAGACAGAGACCCATTCTGTCTAACAGAAGTGTTGCGGAGAAAACTGTCCTCCGAGAAGAATGTGCTGTGGGCACTTCCAGTGATGAATTTTGGTTTAGGAAAGATTAGAAAGACCCATTGTGAGCGGTAAAATGGATGAAAGTATACAATTATACAATCATAGCCTATAGGAGGAAACTAGTTGTGTTCACTGAAAGATTTCAGAGGAAAATGTTTCATTTTCATAACTGAATATTTGAAGAGATGTGCAGATTCGGGTTCACATTTTGGTATGAAAACTTTCCTTAATGTTTTTCTTACTAAATAGCATCTCTTTTCCCTATGTTTTTTGTTTTTTTTAAACCTTAGAAACTCCGTAATTTTTTATTATTTGTTATCTATTACTTTTTTTTTTTTTTAAGAATTTTTTTTTGCCATAGTTGGAATTCAAAAAACTTACAAAACTTAAAATCTATCAATTTTGTCATTTTGTCATGGCTAAAACATGAGATGTCAGAGGAAAGCAAGGGAAGCAGTGTTTTATCTCTGTCATGGCTGATCAATCTTTTTGGATATTTAAGGCCATTTGGAAAAATGAGTAGAACCTCAAAAGCCAGTAGGATCTTACTCCTGACTTGCAAATGAGTGTTTAAGCAAATGTCTATACAGACGAATGAGTACAGACCTAAGCTCTTCTTCCCATTCTTCAAGCTTTCTGGATGGGAGCCAGCTCCAGGCTGGCAGCCACAAAGCTGGGTTTTCTCTACACTGTATTTGATATAATATGCCCTGACTTCCAGCATATGTAGATGGTCCCAACCAGTTCCTTCAGCACGGGAACACTACCTTGAACACAAAGCCTTGCTGACTCAGCCACAGAATTTCTAGACTACATTTGTTTTGCCTCTGAGGCTGATCTATATTCACAAAATGGCTGAATTAAACCACAGGTGAAGTATTTTGGAGAGATTTTTCTTTAGTATTTTCATTTGCTTATGTTTTAAGAGAATCCTTCACAATGCAACTGTAACTGGAATTCTTTTGCCATGAATACAGTCTCGGCACTGTGTTTGCTTGTTGAAACCTTTTGCATATTGATACTGATATAGATATTGAAGTCTAAAGTGACATGGCAGAGAAAGTAAAGCTTGTAGAGCCCCCAGTGTTTTTCAGCTGAAACAAGACTACAAGCTGCTTGGGCAGATGCCACAGATCCCCACTAAGAGATTTGTGTCTTCACCAGACCTGCTGCACAGTCAAGCATGCTCATATACTTCACAGGGTGCTGGAGACCCGTTAAGCTGATTCTGTTGGGGCACTTCCTGTTAACAGTTTCTAGTTTCAAACTACGGGGAATAGGAAGCGATGCATTCTTAGTGATGGTTTATTGGACCTTTAATTCTCTCCCCTGTTGATCTCACAAGCCCAAGGTTGTTCAACTTCAGGTCACATCACAAGGCTCACTGATTTTGTGTATTCCAGTTTTTGCCAGTGGTGAGATGTACAGGTTGTTGGGTGGAATATAAGGATGTATGTTCAGATGCTTTGGATGAGACAATGCCCACATGGCATTTCATTCAACAACTGATCTTAATATTGGCGCTTGTGCCAGAGATTTGCAGTAATGCAGAACATGGCAATGCACACTTGCTTTCCAAGATGGTGAATAGGTGACACTTTCCCTTGTTTTCCACTGCAAATCACAATGAAACGACCGATATGTTAGCTGTGAATGCACGTGTTAACTTACACATAGCACAGAAAATGTCTGATACAGGTTTGTTCCTGAATGGAATAAATAAATAATTATTAAAACAAAGAAACAACAAAATGGGCCCTATTGGTCTTTTCAACTTTTGTATTTGCTTCACTTGATTTTTTTTTCCTTCACCATCTGAAAAAGTACTTGCAATAAAATAATACTTCAGAACTGTTTTG
>NC_052532.1:25643046-25718046 GCF_016699485.2 Gallus gallus | reverse complement strand
ATAATCAGTTAAGGGAACATTTTTTCTGCAAGTGTTGTCATCTACTCTTACTTCACTGTCAGGCAACAAATTTCTGGGTGCACATGTCTGCTGCGCTTGTATTTTCAGGGAGAAAAATCAACCTATATCCTGTACAATGTATGCATAACCCTTTTCATACACTTTAATTCATTTATATGATATGTTTGTTAACCTGTTCATTTGAATTTCTTGGGGGCTTATTGCCAGTCCTCTCTACCTTTCTCTGCCTTCCTTCAAGAGTTTCAGGTAATTTACTGCAGATATAGGCCTAAATGAAGCTATTTTTGCCTCATGTACAGGCTGTAAATAGAGCTGTCTGCAGTTGTACTGTCTAGTTATAGAAAACTCTACTCTGATGAATCTCTGTTGTTTTGAGATCTTTGTTTCTGTGGAGCATACAGCTTTGGAACAAGCCAGTTTACTGTGTACCCATTTATATTACAGTAAGATGGTCCCACACGGGGGTGTATCATAAAGCTCTTAATATGTATGTATTGCAACAATGAATACTGATCCACTTCAAATTATAACATAGATCATAGCATGTGAGCCTTTACACAGCTAAAGCAGTTCAAAAGATTGCTAGGTTACATTAAGTGATAAGAACTCAGTAACTGAAAAGACAGTCTTGGATTTTCTCATAGGGGTATCAGGCAAAATAGAGTAGTTCTAGTAAGCTCATCTGTTAAGTTTCTAAATTCTGACAAACAAAATTAAACTCTGGCTCATGCACATGCTCATACATATTCATACCTTTAAATATCTGCATTTTATTATATAATTATATAATATATATGATGTTATATAATTTTATTACATAATTGTTTTCAGTTCATCACAAAATTCCCATTGACACAGGTGGGAATTGTTCATACAGATTGAATTGCTGCATCTTTTAACTGTTGTGCCATTCCAGAAAGAATCACATACATTTTCCAAAACATATTTTCTGGTAAGATAAATATATAGAAAACATGACTGTATAGCAATGATAGAATATTAAACACAGTGAAAAGTATTAAAAATACATAAATAAGAGCGTGCACTATTTTAGCTCTCTGTGACTGCTAACCGCAGTATTCCTCCTTATTTACTACAAATCTCTGAAAATCCCAGTCCACGATAAGCTTTTAGAATAAAACCATGAACACCACAGATGCTGAAAAGTTGTTCACAAAATCGTGCAAGGTAGCTCTAGGGACAACTTTTGAAAAAGAGTTTCATAATACATGCAAAGGTTAGGAAATTAGTTGTATTCTTGTTGCTATTGTTGCCCATTATTAGCAGTTAAAAGGATAAGGTATGAAAGCAAAGTGTCTCTGTAATGGAGAATCTCTATACTGTCTACTCAGTTTGTGAACTGTCTACACAGGGGTTGTGTCTTCTGTTTCAGTTGGTGGGTGTGGATGGATGGGAGGTAGTGGTTGTTTGGGAAGCTTCAGCTGTTCGCTGACATTGTTGGGCACAGTGTATGCCTGATGGTAAGGCTGCAACTCTGTGTTTTCCCATGTGTAAATGAAAAAGTTTCATTATTAAAAGTATTTCAAGATAGTAGATAGTATGCCTTGTTTTCCTGCAGGGGAAGGAGAGCTAAACAGAAGAACAGTTCAGTGAAGTGAGGTTGTGCTTTGAATAAGTGAAATGACACAAAGGAGCTAATAATCTTTGTGGCATCAAAGGAAAATGCTATCTTGTCCAATCATGGTACACTTCTTTTTACAGACCTTAGGTTAAGCTTTCATATAAATATTTGTAGAACAGAAGCCAATCTCCTAAAAATATGAATTTTAATAATAATAATAAAAAAAATAGAGGCACCTCTAACACTAAGGAGTTTTAACATCCTGATTCTTAAGTTGTTCCAAATTCACAAGCATCCGAACAGAGTGTGGGAAGAGTCTGGAGCCTTGTGCTTCGGAATTATGCAGATGGTGTCCAGTAGTAAAGATGCAAAGAATGATAGCTTAATGCCTGAGAGTCATCATAGCTGCCTGTGTGATTTTAGGCACTTTAATACCTTGACTGTCTTAAGAACTGAACTAAGTACATGGAGAGAGCACTGGGCCTTGGCCTGTCCACACTGCTGGTGTCATCTCAGGGGCACAGCAAAGCTCTCACATTCACCTCCTCACGCCTTTCACTGTGCATTGGGAGCAGGGGAGAACGGTTCTTCTCCATTAGGGCAGCAGAAATGAGGGCCTAAAAGATAGGCCCTGCCATAGGTATTGCTGGCACCATATCTTGGAAGAGAACAAGTCTTACTGAGTTGTCATGCAGCTGGAATCTTAATATGTTACACCCATCCCCACGCAGCGCTGTCAGCCTGCTGCAGTGGACTGAAAGCAAGCTCCTCTGTTTGCATATAATTTAAGGATCAGTTACTTATCAGGTATTTTCAGTTAGAAAGTGTAAAAAGTGGTAATATATGGTAATATATCATGCCATTTAAACACAAATGGCTGAATCTTTCATGGATGGCTCATAGGCTAATAATCACATTCCCTTGTAATAAGAATTTCTTATGTAAGTAAGGGGCGGGGAGTCAGACTGTCATCAACATCTGCAAATTGTGTGAATCTCTGAATGTCACTGCCCTATTTTTCCATTTGTAAAATGACTTTGCCTGGACCATTTGTAGAAGGATGTTCATTCACAGATAAGAGTCTAATGATACAATGCTTTGCCTTGTATTCAAAAGATTCTCTTTGTTGAGAATCTCCACTGATTAATTTCTGAAATGATGAGTTACATAGCAAACCTTATAGAATGCAGTGCAGGATCATTGTCAAGATTCCTTGAACAACAACATAAAGTAAGTTTCTAGAATTCCCACTGAAATACATTGTCCTGGACCTATATCAGCATTTAGTAAGCCTTTACTACTCTGATCTGAGTATAAAAGTGCCATAGATGGCCACACATTTCATTTCCTATAAGGTTTTAGCACATAAAAATGCACCTTGATCATTAAACACATCAGTGCAAGAGATGTTTTTGCCCCTATCTTAGAGCACTGTCCAATCAGCCATGGATAGATGGTGACTTATTGGCATGCACGTTGTGGGTAAGTGAAACTATAGATTCTGAATATCTATACCATAGTACCCTGCCTGCTTTTCCACAGAAAAATACGCTGCAGAGGATTAACAGTTGGTACTTTGAAATAATACTTAACATGATAATTTACTGAACGTGTCAACATAGTTTTATAGCAAAAAAAATCTGGCATTTGTAATGGAGAGGAGAAAACATACTGAAATAATTTTCTGCAGTGTGGAAAAAGAAAAAAAAAAAAGGTTTTAAGTATTTATTCAATTTCCCAGTTTTCAAAGGTTCTGCATTAAACGAGAAACCTCACTCAGTAGCTCCTGCATTTGCCTGTTTCTGGTGTTAATTATCTTTTGTTTGCCCTTGATAATCCTGAGGTTGGTATGCAGATAATGAAGGCTGCAGAATCATCTCAAAGTGTAAAAAACAATGGCATTGTCAATTCTGCATCACAACACTTTATAAATTATGAATGTTATCCACATTAAAGAGAATGGTAGACTTTTAAAATTACTTCAATGAATAGATTAAATTACAAGTATTATTACATTTCATTTTATTAAGTGCATCTTAGTAGTTATTAGGGCAAATGAACATGTTCTCTCAATTACATAATAACATTAGAACTAAAAATTATGCATCGACACTCCCAAATGCATAATGCAGCATTGTATATTAATCATCCCAAACAATATTTTCAGTTTATATGAAGACAATTATTACCTATTGAACAATAGCATTGTTATTGATTTATTGCAATTCAGCTCAAAAATTGATTTTTTAAATAAAAGCCTGGATTCTTTTCTGTACAGTTTAATAATTTCTAGCTCTTAGAAGAAAATGTAAGAGTCTTTTAATTACTCTCTTTTATTAACCTAAATACAGTCAGACAAAGTTTATCATATAGTTTATTTTTAAATATCCTGGATAAGACAACGTAGGGCACATTTAGAATATACCAATTGACTTAAAAGAACATTTGTTAATCTTACTTTTAGCAAATGGTAATTATTCACATGCTGTAGCTTTTAAGTTACATTTTATTTCTCTCAAGGAATTCCTAGTGGTCAGATCTGTATGTCATCATGTGGCCTTTTATTCCAAGAAAAGCTTTCATTTAAGTAGAATGGTAATGTTTAGGACATCAGCTAGCAGGGGTAGGAAAAACACCTGACCATAACCCACTCAATTAAGTGCCAACATTTGTACTCATTTAAGCGGGAGAAGGATGGAGATCTTACCTCATGTCGACATGTGTAGCAGTCAAGTATTTTAGGCATCTGTGCAGTAACTATTAATATCAATGATTTCAGATCATTTTTCAGTTTCTTCTTCTTTTTTTTTTTTTTTGTTTTGATGTACTTCATGCATTTATTCTAAATGCCTTTCTTTTATCTAAGTTGCACAAATAGCTGTCTCATTTTTTCCAGTATTTCTAATACTTTATGCTAGTTTGATTTGGTAATGCACATACTGGTGCGCTGTTATTTACTTTAACTAACCGGCAAAATTTTCAGCATGATTACATAAGGGATAGCCATTCAATCATTAAAATAGCAGTTTTGAACAATCAGCATTTTTTCTTCAGATGAGGATGAGATTGTTCTCATTATATTTTTCTGTTTTGATTTTGTTATCAGATTGTGTCACTCTGTAAGATGTTGTTACATGCTGGACTGATATTTTCTGGCGGAAGCTATTGACACATAAGTAAAGTAAAATAAATAAAATAAATAAGAGACACTTCTGTATTATTCATACTGACTGCACATCACAGCCAATAAATCAGTTTTGAAATTGAACGCAAATCGCTGTAGGTTTGTGGGTCTAAATATTAAAATGCTAACACATGCCTCCTTTATCCTGCATCTTGAAGACGTGGTATGAGCTTCTTGATTCAGCAAGAAGAGTATACAAATTTGCAAAATTTCATGCTCCCAGAGAATAAGTTTCTTTTCATTTGTAAAATTTGGTGGGGGCAAGGTGTTGGGGGAGAACCTTTATGGGAGGTAACAGCCCCTAGTATACTGTATCTGCATACTGAAATATTCTTTGTCCTATTTAAAAAGAACTTTTTCTCCCGCATATTCTGTTCTTACACTTCCTACTAGCTGATGTCTAATTTATTAATACCAGAAAGCCTGTGGAAATGTATCTAATAGCATACATTTAGAATGAGTAAATGTTCTAATTGGTCATTTCATGGAAGTATGTCGTCAGTGTAATTAGACATTGTTTATATTAGCAGTGTATCGAGTAACATGAAATGACTAGGTGATTCTTTCTGGCCTAATGTTATTAACTAAACAAAGTAAGTTAGACTCTTTATCACCGTTACATCGGATTAAAAATGACTGGAACTAATATACGTGCAGTTGACAAAATAACTAGCCCTCTTAGTTCCAATTAGTCCTCAATTAAACTGTATCAGCAGTGTTGTCAGACTTACAGCTGCACTGAATTGTCTTTGAATCTCATTCCTTCAGTTCTCCCTCTTGCTAGTAAGAAAGTTTCAGACATGAAAGTGTTAACAGCTCCTTTGAAATTACTCCTATTTAAGAAGAAAAATCATATTACTTTCTTAATCTTTCTAATTCTATTCTCATAAGATGATCTTGGATTTGTTCCTTTAGCACAGACTCTTTAGTGCAGTCCTGATTTCTGCATTAATGAATTGAGAAGATGACATCAGGCTCTTAGGTAAGTGCTATAAACTCAGTCATATGATTTTTTATAGTAAGATATCATGTGTAAAAAAATCCAATATTTTGTCCGTTCTTACATCAATGTTTCTTTGAAAAGTAACAGTTAGATATTATGTCGGTAGCACACAAAAGACTACGTGGTAGTTTATAATTTACCTTTTGATCATCACAAGAAAAATTTCTACTGGGAAATGAAAGCCAAACATAATTCACTAAAATTACATGGAATGCCCTCTAATCAATACAGATAAATCTAGAGTTTGTTGTTAAATCGATCCTCTCCTTTATAGAGATATACTGTCTTGATTGTTTTAGGGATAATTATTTCACAGGGAATTTTTACGATGATTAGTAGAAATGAGACAACAGTAAACTTGACTCAGAGCCACTGAATTACTGTAGTGCGGAGTGCATTTGTCTCTTCTAGTTTGAAGCTTAGTGATATCAATACTGATTTATATCATTTCAAGCGGTGATGTTTTCCTGAGAGAAATGAAGTGAAGCTGATTTCATTTCAGAAACGAACAGCCTCTGTGTTTGTTTTTCTTTTATAAAATCGTCAGCTCTTGCCAATATAAATACTCACTGATGCAGACTTTCCCTTCCTGCTTTTATCACTTAGGCTGATTCCTTGACATACATCATATTGAAAAAGTCCAGATAAACTTCGGAGAAATACAAAAATGTTTAGACTAGAAAGACAAAGGTTGAACTAAAGGATTACTTAAAATGGTGTTATTGAACTGTTTCTATACACATGAAAATGCAATTTAAATATCAAAGATGTAAGAAGTCAAAAGTTTTCTACTTCAGCTTCCATTTGTAAATGGAGAGCTTTGTAAGTCTGCATGATTTTAAGAGGTCACATAAGACAATGCAACGTTTAAAAGCATAATGAGGGACAGGAAGAGACAGAGGGGGTGAGTTTCTATGAAATGAAGTAGATGTAATTGCTTGCAGTACTCCGTCTGAAGCAAAAGAGAATTGCTACGCATTATTCAAATAAATATACGATACTGTATTCTTGGCTAACGTAATAAAATGCACACGGTATGTATAAAGGAATAGTAGATGCAAGGCTTGAACTTCTGCACTGTGCATGCAGTCATCTAAACTTTTCATTAATAAGGAAATGGTGAATTATGTAATTCAGACAAGGGTGTCTTTTAATACAGGCAGTCTAATTGACAACAGTTACAATTCTGTGTAAGATGAAATAATTCTCTAATGAATAAAATAATAAAAAATGTTTGTTTTTCTCTCTGATCATTAAAGCTTAATGTCTATTGCAAGGCATTTCTTTCATTTAACGATTTTGTTGGTATGTGTTTTTTAAATGAGTGCTTAATATTACTTCTTAGCACTTTTTCAAGGGAAAAGGAAATAAAGTTTTTAGTATTTATAAGAAAGCATGTTCCATGATTGCTTATTAGCTCGCTGTCATCAAAGTGAAAATCTAGTTTAAATGGTCATTCCAGAAACATATCATTTCCTCCTCTCGTTGTTTGTAGCTTTTACTTGAGAGTTGTACAAATACACTCAAAATTTTTTCAGAGAAATAGGAAAGAATTGAGCATTGATGGATATTAAATGCTGTGTTCTCAAAATGGGGCTCTTGCTCACTTCCATTTGGTCTCCAGATCTTATTTATGCCCTAATATAGTATATTCTAGCTATAAAACTGGTGGTAGTTAATATGTAAATTTTGTTTACCTAACTTTCCAAAATAAGACATTTCTCATAGCAACAGCTCAACTTTAATTAATCTGGGGATGGTTTGACCTGCACATACGCTTTATTTTAAATTGCTGCAGAGATTTGTCATGTTTGTCATGTCAACTTTTTCAAGTTTAAAATCATATGAGCTAAACAGCCGAGATGCTGACCTCGGCTGCTGTCGCTGCAGGAGCAGCACTGACAGAGCTCACAGGATCCAAACCCGTGCTGCTACACCCGTGCTGCCTTCCAGGCTGCGCAATGGCTATGTATGGTATTGTTGTAACACTGGAATTTATGAAATGTACTTCCATGTTTGATGTACTATGTTTGACCTAGCTGTGTGTACAATAGAAAGCTGCAATGTAAATCCTCCCTTAATTGCTATGACATACACATCAATGAAATTAAAATAGATGCAGTTTAGTTTAGAAGCTGAGTTTCTGTCCGAGCCTATGAGATGCATTTGTAATAGCGTTGTGAGCATGGGAAAGCAAAGCTTACCCTGCCTGGTCAGTACACAAATGTTACAAACGGGCATATTGCATCCATAAATCATTTCTTTCTCAAGTACGACATTTTATGAAATTTCACTGCGCAAATTCCCTTAGAATTATTTGTGGAGATGCACATGTCAGTGGTTACTTTTTCTCCTGGAAAAGTGATAAGGCCAGAAGATACGCTTGGAGGTCGCAGGCCACGAATAACCTTATACATATTAACAGTTCTGCCATATATCAGTGTTCCTGGATTTCAGGAGTCTTTGGAACGTTAAACCTTCTGTCATTTGCGTCCCTACTGGGTTTGATTCTGCTGAGGTTTAGTGGAATTATAAACACGTATGAAAATATGCAGAATATATTTCTTGTTCGAAGTGATTATAATGTGACGTTTCTGCACTGCAGCATTCATAATAAAGCAAATGTGGTGTTTCAGTGCAATATGACATCTCGAGTAATCTTCTTAACAAGTAAGCAGTGTAAGACAAAACATCCACTGTTTTACCTGTTTTACTTAAAGATAGGGGACTAATGGACTTTTCCCTATAAACTTTCAAAAATCTTCCACAGCAGACTTCGCCTTCAAGTTTTCAAGTCCTCATAGTCTGCAGACACACTTTTGTCAAGTGAAACAATCTAACATTTGTTAAGTTCTTCCTTACAAATAAAACAATAATATCGCGAGTAAGTAGCTACAGTTTTTAATCTATTGATCATTTTGAGCACCAAAGAAGATGACTGACAGTGAGCAACATTTACCTGACACCCTTGAACATTTCACAGAGACAAGTTGATATGAGTTTGTATAAATACTAATATTAAGCAGAATTAGCTTTGGAAAAAATAAAGAAATTGTACTGAGGTGAAAATTGTCACTGTCAGGAGAAATGAAGTTATATCAGAGAACAAGTGACATACAATTTTCTCTAGAGTGTTTTTAATAAAAATAGCTTTTCTTTGAATATTTTGAAGTCAAACATGAGAGGCAATCTGTGCGTTTGTCAGAGTTTGAGAGTGTGAAAAATTGCTGCCTTAAATCATTTAAGCTGAAAAGCAACTTCTTCCTGCTGAGATAATTTCTCATTGACTTACCGTGCAAGCCCTTCAGGCATTCCCAGCTCAGAGCAGAAGTTTTCAAGGTAAAAAACATAGAGAGAGAACATGGTAGAAGCTGGGACAAGGATCAGCAGCAACTCCAGGCGTTCAGGCAGATCTGACTTTGATTAATTAGAGAGCTACTTTTCCATTTCCACATGTACTGCCTGATGGAAAGGTAGAGTGGACCAGGATACACAAACTTGGAGTTGACTCTGCTAGATATCAGCAGGTTTTGACATCCTCTGTGGAGCTTGCAGGATAGCTGCTTGGGAAGAGCAAATTGCTGAAGCACAATTTTAATTTATTCGTTCTCCTAATGCAGAGAAATTGTCTGAATTGAAATAGATTTGATTTTCATCTGAGAATAACCCAGTTACTGTAAATGTTTATGCTACGTGAATATGCAACTACAGTACCGCATAATGAAGGCTCGGTTATTTGACTGTTTTGTCTTTTATGTGAGTTTTTTAAGTACTTGATTTACACCGTATAAGACATTAAATGTCTTCTATCTCCTTGTAGCATCACAATACAGATAATTTGAAGACAATTAAAGTGTTTTTAAAACGCAATTAAAAAAAAAAATGACTTAACTTGCAAGGGAATAAAAGGGAAATTTTATAAAAGGTAACTTCTATAAAATGTTCAAATGCAGATAAAAATGCATGCTTTTTATTCTTTTAACAAGTGAATTTCTAAGGAATATTATTAAAAATAGAATTATAAAAAAGTCCTATTATCAATAATAGGCATGTAGTTAATAAAGTTGGGGGTGGGTTAAAGAAGGTTATTCCTTATATTCCTATGGTATTGGTTACGTTGGCTAGTTCTGCAGCTCTTAGTTATTAAGTACTATTCACTGACTTGATTCAGAAGACACACATCTCACCTTGAACATGAACTTCCCTCTTAAAACTTTCTTCTTACAGCTCTTAAGAGTGTTCCACTGGTTGGGACTGCTGCCTCACTCTCTGTGGGGCTGGCAGCCATCTGGGAGGTCCACAGCACACACAGCTCTCTGTAACGTTAATTGGCAGCAATCGTTATTGGCCCCACCCAGGATCAGGCATTAAGAGAATGACACTTTGTGGATTACAGGTTTATTCACCACCTCACTGAAATGCCATGTGTTTTTGTTTTTTTTTTCTAATACTCTATGTACCAGATTTATTATTCTTATTATAAACTGCTACTGATGTATCGACCTGCCCAGCTTGTTATTGCAGAAAGAAAATGTTGTCATACAGGAAATTTGTTTCCTGAGAATTTTGTTTTCACAATTTACTTTCATTGCAGTTTGCTGTTGACTCAATCCAAATTGGCCACTGTGGCTACTGACCGCATTCTTAGTTCTGAAGGAAAATTTCTGCCTTGGTATCATCCATGTAATAATTTTCCAAGTGTTGCATGGCTACCAGCCCTTGCTGTTAGTTCTTGGAAATGATACAGAAATTTAGGATCTGTTCATAAAGTCTCCCTGCAACACTCTTAGTATGCAATCTTGGTTTTGCTTCTCAGATGAGCTGGGAAAGACAAGTATCTTGAGGTGTAGCTAACACAGTTGTCTTCCCTGTTTGACTTTAACGATGCATACTTGGTAGTTCATTTACATATACAATCTGTCCCACATACCTGGATAGCAAAGGCAGAAATGAGCACTCTTCAAAATATAGTTGTTCATCACTAAATGTAAGATTGTGATGATGGTTGCTGTTCCAGCTCCTGATATAAAAACCACTAAGGATTTTGCTCTTGAGAAGAGGTAGTTCAGGATGAGGAACTGTGGCACATTATCTACAGATTCTTTCAAAACAGAAAGCCAGGGATCTTTGGAGACAAAAGATGCCAGTACTCAAAAGGGTATCATCTACTATTTTCTTTAGTGTGAGCCTCTTGACAGAACTTAATGTCATTTTCAACCTATACAACATTTTGAGGTTTAAATGTCATAAAACTACTCCTTCTGATGCCTTGGACTCAGGAGTCCAAAATCAAAGTTGACATGTAAAACAATTATTAGGTTGATAAGTCATACATATGGAGGTAGATTCTTTTGTAGATCCATTTACTCTCCCCTGAGTATTCCTCATATGTACACCAACATGTAGCTAATTTGCAAAAACTGAGTTCAGGAAAGGAGTCACCTTTGACTTGTACCTGAAGCCCTCCATGTTTTTGTTTTCTTCTTAAATTCAAGTGGTTTTGTTCCATGGTGCTCTTAGACAAATATCATCTTCCCTACACTTGTTAAAGTCAGGGGCAATGCATGCAAGAGAGAGAGAAGAGGAAGAATATTAATTGTAAATGTAAATTTGTTGGAGGTAAAGCATCTTGCATGTTTTAAGGTGGCTTCAGAAATGTATATATTACATATATTTCGATTCTTTGGACTCACACCACTGTTTAGACTGAAGTGGAATTTAACGTCAAATACATAGATGAATATCACAGTGTATGCATCATTTTTTATTCAGATTGGTAATAAGCAGTGAGGATCTAGAGTGTCACAAAAATAATCAACTGTGTCCCAGACCAAATAGATTCTGGTGGATAATGTTGCTGATGGGAGATGCCTTAGTAATTATTCTTCTCAGTAAAGAAGCAAAAATAGAACTAACCTCGTATTTCTCAATATCTAAGAGCAGTACATTTTAGATGTAAGTCCAGTAAAATCAAGGAGAACTAAGTGGAAATTCCTAGTGAACAAAACATGATATTTGCCAATTTCCATTCATATTTTTCCCTTCCCTCCCCCCCTAACCGCCCAACCCCCCCCCCCCCCTTTTTTTTTTTTTGAGTTTCACTGATGGATGGATGCATGGAACGTAATGTTGTGTCTACAAGTCAGTACCAAAGCGTGTGCTTTTTGTGTGTGTGTTTTTTATGATTCACGGATGGGAATTCAGGAAAAAAAAAATAAGAGGAATGATTTTCCCACAAAGGCAGACATATTGTTAATGTACATGGTCAATGTGTTGGGAGAAATCTGTGTTGGATTATCACAGGGAAATAGCAGCAGACACTGAGATCAGAATTCTTATTCCAAGAAACGAGGGGGGAACTTTATGCAGACATGAATAGAGGTCTTCCTTATTTCTATACTTCATACCCTGTCAACAGAGAAGTTGATCATTTAATTCTAAGCGAGGGAAAACATACTGAAAATCAAAATCAAAAGACCCTCTACATAAGCTCCTAGAGGCAGAAACATTATTTCTAGCATTTCATTTTTATTTAACTGAGATAAGTAAGTGCTATAAATGCTCAAAATAAAGAGATTAGAAATGTGGTTTAGCACAGTCAGGGATGACAATTATTCATCAGAAATACCTACTCATTTTTTTTCCTATTTATTTTTCTACATTTTTCATTGACATAGTTGCTTAACAGACATTTTTGATATTGATAGTTCAGGGAGGAGCAAATGCAGGCACTAATGACTTGGATGAGTTTCTGCTATTTGAATTTGCTAGAGATTTTATTAAATAGCACTGTAGCTCAGGACAAGTTGATCACATTTCACAGCCTATTTCCCCATACTCCCTAAATGATGATTTACTAAGAATGAAATGCATGTACACATACTCAGGAGCATGTGTTAAAGCTGTGCTAAACATTTTCCATGTAACTTCCAGCTGGCAACATTTTGCCAGAAAGCCTGGTACTTGGGAATGATAAATAAATAAAATAAACAGAAACTTGTGCTGTAATAAGGAGACAATGGAACAGCTGCAGGGCATGGAGTAAATTCAGCTTGACTTGATGTGGACACATCAGTTGGATTTTACCCAAGAGATATTAACAACATTCAGATTCCTAAAGGGAGGACTGTGGAGAGGGAAGAAAGGATCTCATTGGGAGGTCTCTTAGCACATTTGGAAAAATAAACACAGAAATGGTGAAAAATAATATTTAAGCAGCAAAATCAGCATTCACTGTCCTCCTGTAGGATGTTGAACTTGTCTTGGGTAGAAAAAATAATGAACAGAGCTTTGTTTTGTTTTGTTTTGTTTGGAGGGAGAATGGGAAGAAGACTGAAGGGGGGCTGGAGCCTGTTAAGGAAATTTTGTGACAACAGTCACCACGTGAAGGAGACAGAAACAATGAAGGTAAGGAAAGAAAGAGCAAAAAGGGTGTATCAAGTGCACTTCTCAAGGGTACTACTCATTAAAAGAAAAGAAGAACTCTCCAGTGTTCTTTAATTATATTTGTAAGGGCAAAAGTAACACATAGCACAAATACTTCTGTCCATGAAAATATTTTCAGTTAAAAGTAAAGGTGTGAAGAGTTCCTCAGCACCAGTAGTGGTAACTACAAGTTCAACAGCAAAAGCTGCAATAGGTGGCACATTTATGTCTGTTTTTCTTTACCTTTCATGGGTGGGCTCTCTTTTAATTTTGCTTATGGTTGTGTACATTAGTCTTTGCTGAACATCTTATAATAACAGCCCACTGAGTCTTGTGTTATTGATGTTCTTGTGATATTTAAGGCTAAATCCAAGATTTCTTTCTCATATAAGGTAGTTCTATAAGTTAAGGTTGGTATAAATTCACATTTATATCTTTAGTCACCCACATTTGAAAACTGTAAGGACAGGTGAAACAAGAAAACAGAGATCAAGCTTGTAAATCATATACATAAAATGGGTATATTGGATTCCTGTACATCGATTTCCTGTTACTCAGCTCACAGGCGGAAATTTCCAAGTTGGAAACTGTAGTAGTTTTAGAGGAAGTAAAATGGAGTCACGTTAATCTGCGCTCTCTTATGTTTTCACTCAAATGTACAAAGGAGGATAAGCGAGAATTTCCAGCATAACTATCACTCTGACTTTGTCCAGATGGTTTGCCATGATCAAATGACTTCACTTTCCTCATACATGCTCCTCTGCCTTTTACATCCTTGATATCTCGGTTTATACACGTGCACATGCTGACTTCCTCCAGGACACCACAGCCCATCTTGATAATTGCACTGCTAAAACTACCTGCTGTGTTAGAGGTCAGCAGAAGGGCCTTAGCGGTGAAGTGGCACTTGCCTATCAAAATGCAAAGTACCAGGGTGAAAGAAGTAAAGCTCAACTATTCTATGTTACAAAACTTGAGACATTCAAAGTCAAGTGTATAATTCTCATGTTCCAGTACCCAGAAAAGAATGTCACAGCATGACTCCATCCTCATGATGGAGGTTGAAAGAAGAATGAAAAATAATGCAAAGTTATCTCCTTCTTGTTAAAATTTATTGTAATCTTATGTTCTTCCTCCGTTATTGAACTGAAATAAGGACATTTTAGTCCCACAGATAGAATATTTCATCTAAAAACTGCATAAACTCTGGATTTGAGATTTTAGAACTCACAGTACTTGTCACTTATGAATATTCATACAGACCACAGCAAGAACTAAATTCTGCCTACAATGTTACATGTAGGAAATCAACTAGGTAAATTATAAATAGATAACAATATTTTATGGAATATTTGAGAAATATCAAAGACATCCACAATAAAATTATGGTAGTAAAAACATTTGGGATAATGCCATTGTGGACCCCATGTGTTAGAGATAAACAAAATACAGGATTCCATCTGAAAGTCTTAGAAAATCTGGAATTCTTCAAGCTAACCCAGTAATCTTATTATGTTACAAGCAGGTCAGGTAAGTCACAGAATTCAAAAGTCTTATACAAACTTCGTATAAAGGAAACTAGGAAACCAAGCTAAACAAAGACTTTATCTTAATGGAAAATAAGTGTTTATCTGAATAAGGGATTTGCCTCCTGAAGGTCCCCCCTAGATTTTATTGTTACTGATAATTAAAGACAGGAAATATTTCACGCTTGTATATATCCCTCAGTTACAAAGTAAATTTCAGAGTTGTTGATGGTGAAATAATAAATGTTTAAAATATGATTTTCCAGGGCTTTCTGACAAGGCAATATTTGTACATGAAAAGACCTAATTTTACCCTTGCAAGAAATGGACTCATTACAATGGGAAATATACTAACGAGAGCAGACATTGAGTAAGTTTCTTGGTTTTCAGGACTGACTTCCATCTGAAGTGTTAGACATTTTTTTGTGTGTTCGCAGTATTCCCATAAGAAATGAAAGTGACTTCTTAAAAACAGAGGTAAGGGAGAGTTGAGATTTCTAAAAATAAAGGTTGGTGGCAGCTTAACTGAGCAACTGGCACATTGCTACTGGAAGGAAAGGAGCACACTCTCTCTCTGCCTCGCCTCTATTCCAGTTCAGTGTATTAGATTTTCTTTTCCCTTCTTATTAACATATCAGAAAACCACACATTTGATCTAATTGATTTGTTTCTGCCATTTTAAGGAATAAAAGTTGCCTATGGTGAAGTCTGGCAAGCTCTCGAGCCAGCAGTATATGAAGACCAGAACTTTATAGTTGATCGGAAGCAGAAACTTTGTTTTCTGGCACTGAATAGCTGTTAGCTCAACTCTTTGCAACTATTGAGATCATATTCCAAGATGGAAAGTCTTCAAAATTGATGTTTTGGTTTGGTTTAGTTTTTTGGTTGAGGGAAAGGTCAGCCATGAATAATCTTATTTTGTGACAAAAATACTTCTTGACATGTTGGTTGTGTGTGGCAAGGGAAGAGGGACCAAACTGTCAGAGCAATAGTTTCTTTCCAAAAATCTTTGTGAGAACAGATTCCCGAAGTGAAGAAGTGAAGAAAAACATGCAGTGGCCTCAAATCAAACTTACCATTTAAGACTTCTATTTCAAAATGAAAAATAATAATAGTTTAAAAAGGTATTTAATGGTGCTCCAAGCTTTCCTTTTGTTTCAGGAATTTTCACATGTATAACTGGAAAAGAAAATTAGAGACTTTCAGAACTTTGGCTCTGGCCTCTGCCTATGGGAATCTGGAGCCACACCACTGGCCTCTCATTGATAGTTCCTTACTAAGACTGTAGGCACACGGGCTGGAATTCTATCAGGCACTTGAAAATATTCCACTTTCTCTACATAATATTCTATTCTTTCATTGACCATCACCAGCATAGATGTTTACCTGCATAACCAAGTCTGCAATCTATTTTCTAAATTTCTGCAGATGGAGAACACAGCTCCTCCTCCTCCAGATAAATGTCTTAATCTTTAGGATAAATGTTAAAATGTTCTGTAGAGATAAACATAGATGCAAAAGAAGACATGCCATAAGCTTAATGCTTGATCAAGATAATTCTGATGTTTAAAAAGAAAGGGTTCTTTGGGAGTATTGTGAGTGAGCCAAAGAGAAGGAAACATTTCTGGTTCTCTCTCACTCAGAGTGACAGTTTCCATTTCTTAAATGGCTTTACTGTCAGTACTTGCTACTTATTATATTCAAAGTTTACTGTATTTGGGTATGTCTTCCATCTTCTGTTCAGGTCTCATTTCTATAGAACAGCTTCACTTTAAGGATCTTCGCCTGAAGGTCTGTGATTGACAAAGAAACACCTCTGATAACTTGATCTTTCCTAAAAGTATCCACGCTGAGGTTGCATTTACGTTGGTGCCTGCCAGATCACATCCCCAGGACTTCATCTTCCTCGGGGCAGAAGAACTGAAGACGTTCAAAGAGTGCAACACTTGCTTTTTGGGAGCCCACAAATGCTTTAGTCTATGTCAGAGAAGTGTGTCCTCATGCACCAGGTGCTGAGAATCATATTCTGTCTTCAGTTAAACGCACAAAAAATCATTAAAATCAATGCACAGGTAGAAGTGAATGAGTACTGTTTAGCTCAGAAATTCTGGGCTCTCATCTGTAGGCTTAATAATCTATTGATAGAATCATCTTGTGTTCCAAAAGCATGCCACGGCTTACTATAACATGTTGTGATTGTGCTGTGCTTTCAGCAAAGGTGGGTCGTGTGTTTAAAAATGACATTTGCTTTACCATTCTGCCTGAATTGTGGATAATGTTTTAATAAATGGTATTTTTAAAAAGAAATATATTATTTGATAAAATTATTACTCAGACTAAATTCCATCAAATTGTCACAGTTGTTATGCGCTTAAAAAGCTTTTGCTCCTCTATTATTAAGTGGTAAAAGATTATAATTTGATAAAAATGGATACTAAAATGACTGATTTTTAAAAGTATGTTTCAATAAAATTCAACATAAAAATTCAAAGCAAAATGTAAAAAAAAAAAGATTTTCTTTATTATTTTAAATCTACACATTTTAAAATATTTCAGTGAACAAATTAATGTTGTAATAGGAGGTACATCACATGTACGACACACTCTTTAGCTTCCAGCGCTTGTTCACTCCATTATGTGGTGATTCTTCAGCACATACTTATATACTATTTACTTTTTTTTACTATAATAGATGCTGTGTTTACACTGTAAACATTAATATGACTACAAAAGAGTCCATGGTAATGAAAAAGAAGACAGCAAATTGCAAACCTGGCTGAAATCATGAAACCCTTTTAAGTCAAGAGATTTACTTTTGGGGGCATATATAATTTCATATCTGGTAGAGGGGGCCATAACTGCATAACTGTGCAGTTACATAACTACTAAGTACATTGCAGCTTATTTTTCTTGTGCACGAATGTAACAGTAATCACTCTTTTTCTTTGCCCTCATACTAGCATGAGTATGAAAACTGCAACAGGCTATTTTTTTTCTTGTTCAGGTTAAAATTAATCAAATCAAACAGTACTTAACTAAGAAGCAGCTTTCAAAAGAGAACTCTTGGGAAACAGAAGAATAAGAAGCTTTGAAGGAATTTAAAAAATGAATGAATTAGTAAAAAAATGACTTAGTAAGTTTGATTATTTACTAAATCAGCAATATGATTGATTAGATAGAAAATAAAAACGAACTGGTATGGCAAGATGCTTCTGTTAAACAATGACTATTAAAGACAAAAAAAGACAGGCACTGGTGTGATCTTGAGATGTCAGCCCTTGATCCAGGTATAATTCATGGAATCCAGGATGGAACCAGTTCCTCGGAGGATCATTTTGCACTTTCCCTTGGGTTTTGTCCTTCATGCATGTGTATGATAGTTACAGCCATAACCTATATAATATTATATAACATCATATAATATATATATTTGTAATATACAGGCTCTTCTATAAAGTATCAGGAGTACCTGAATAGTAGAGTGAGTTACTGCAGCTCAGGCTGCTGTAACATTACTACAATACCATCTCCAGCATTATTATCACAGAAACTTACTGCACATCTTTCTTCGCCCTGTAAGTGGGAAGACCATGTTAGACTCCAGTCAAAGGCAACACTCAACTCTGAAGACATATTTCTATACATTGACAGGAATCAAGTATGGCATAAATTTCAAGTTGTGTTTCAGACTGAAACTACAGCTGTGTCCTAACTGTGAAATATTGAGGAGAGAGAATTAATCAGTCCATCAATCAATAAAATAATACCAGTTCAATGCATTCTGAAAGGATCCATGGATGATTTGTAAAACTGTAGTGTAATAGTCTGAGAACTTCAAAATATTTTTGGAATATGCCAATGAGCCAGGTATCACCACTGGATACTGAGCTTGAGATCAGGTGTGTAGATGAAGAGACAAGCCAAGGTGTACAGTGTGACCTCTGGACGATATAAAAAACACTGGAAGACAAGACCGGAGTGTAAAGTAGAATGCTATATGGGACTGCTGAATGCAGTCTAGTATCCTTGCAAAGGGAACTGGTAGTGGGTTTTCATTTCCAGCACAAATAATTAACCACTTCATTCTGGTGACATCACAGGAGACTGAGGAAAAAGGCATGGAAATACAGTTGGTCTATTAAGGAAATTATCAATTGCCTTCAAAGGGTAAAATAAGATTGATTACAGAGTGGGGAGGTCAGCTAAGCATTTCATCACAGTGCAAAATAAAATAATACTCTAGAATGGGAAACAACATATTTGGTGCACCTGGGCTGTTATTTCACCTGTTTAAATGATTTATTTCTCCTCCCTCCCTAAGTGAAAAATTGCATTTTCAAATTTCAATACCATCTGAAATATGAAATGCTTGAAAAATTCAGACTTCCCACCCTATTTGTCTGGTATGAACTGAAGTATATTTTTTCACAAAAGGGTATTTATTTTACCTGTGTTTTTGCACTTAAAAAAAAAAAAAAAACAACAAAAATTCAACATGAAAACTCAGGAAGATACCTTCTGGAAAATGCTCTAAAATTACGTAAGCATATCAGACTGTTTCTTTTGTTTACTTCCCTGATCTGCTTTTCAAATATCCCTCAAATATGTGAATTCTAAGAAGCATTTTTAATAGTAGTTTATCATATTTTTCCATCTCTGCATACAACGCCCTCTGTTGTTGATCATAAAAATGCTGGATGCGTACATGCAGAGTATGTGCCCATCTTCCTTCCAAGTTTTAAATACATTTGCAGTACAAGATTGCTTGTACAGTATTATTCACTCCTTTCCCATCTACCTGATAAGGATCTCAGATTTCTCATTTCAGTTTGATTGTCATGATGTCTGGCTATTGTTAATATTATTATTTCTTTTTGCTCATGGTAAGCTGGTCTTCAGGAAGTTTCTGTATTATTTCTACTAAATGTATTGTCTAGCTTGTGCTATTGGAATTTACCAAGTTCCCATAAACAATCATTATCTGCACAAAAAAAAACCCTATGACCTTAACACAACCTAAAGGCCAAAGATGAACCTCTGACCTTAAGAATTTTTCTCTCATTTTAGTTAAAGACAGCACTTAAATATTAAGGGATTCTTTCTTGCTAATACAAACACAAGCCTGGTTTTTACAGTAGTATTTATTTATGACTTTTTTATATCAAGGCTCTCTAAACTTCTCCTGTAAAATACTATGTCACAGTTTCAAATAAAACTGTCTACCAGAAGGGATTGACATTAGTTACGAGAGAGAGTAGCAGCAGCTCTTTAGACATATAACTACTGTGCCATTTTGATGTAATTCAGTTTAAATTTCAAACATTTCTATTTAACATAATCAAGTGGTATGAAATCTTCTTTTAAAATGGCAAGTATACAGTACTAGCTCAATTGGCACTTAGCAACAGTCCTTTTACAATATGCACAATAGCTTCCAGCAGGGAGTTTTTTAAGGACCATCCTCTGAGAGCACAAACTCACACATGTACAATCAGGAGACATCAAGGTTCTATCCTCAGCTCCCCTTGAGATGTTATTTAGCTAATGTGCAAATGTTACAGCTAAGCTGTTAGCCTGAAAAAACAGAACAAGCAGTTGTGTGCAGGTACACAGCTTTCCTTTTTTTTTTTTTTTTTTCATTCCAGGTTATCTCCACATTAAAATTTCACATACAGTAAGACCTAGAAAGGTGTAGCATGTGTTTTTTACTTAATAGGTAGATTTCTGCATTAAAATGCTCCACTGCAGTCAAGTGCCCCTTCTCGAATAGTTTTATATAAACAGCAAAGCACTGTTGAGCAGGTATACAATCGTTACTGGGTATTCTCTGGTTAAAGTACTGCTGGAAAGACATAGCTCTATCACAGGCTGCCATCACCAGTAAATACTGCTATGAGTATAGCTGTTTTATATCCAATGAAAAGAAAAGATCTGGCCCTGCAGTTAGCTTTCCTCGAGAGAGTCAAATCCTGGCAAACAAGCTCCTCGTCTCAATTGTAAACCTCCCATACTTATTGGTTGCCTTCCAAAAACTGTGCTGAACCATATAATAAGTTCAGATTTCATTAAGCCCGGGAGCAGAGGGAGTTTCTAACATGCTGCTACAATCATGGCATAATGTTCTGAATTGGATGATTGTGTTATAATCTCATTCCAGTTGGGATCTTCTTTTCCTAATAGAAGGTTTTTAAATCCAAGATAGGAATATAAGAGGGAGTACCACACTGCAGTCTGCCACGTTGCTTAGACACCATGCACATGGAAAGAGCTGATGACATTGATATTATTACAGTAATGCTGTCCTGGGTGTAAGGACATATGGAAAGTTGCAGTAGCAACATGGTAACATCATGATGACAAGCCCAGGAGACTATCTCTGCCTGCTGATAAATATATATATATATTTATATATATATATAAGCATATACATGTATATAACTGGTAAAAACATGACTCTGTATATAATCCTTGATGACAGACTGACAGACATTTTTATCTAGTCAAGAATTGCTATTTTCTTTTTTTTTTTTAACATAAGCATCTCAAAGTGCAGAACAGTAGAAGAAAGAGAAAAGGGGCATACATGTGCAAGAACCTATGTAAGGGACGAATATTGTCCTATGTGTGAGACAATTAGTTAGCAGTGTAACGCGCTCTTGAAAAAGGTGGTTTTTGGCGGTACCTCACCATAACTGAGATATCCATGGACTAGCCTGAAAATCCTTCAAAGCAAAATTAAACTGTTTTATTTCTTTAAAGATTATTTTTATTATTGAATAATTAGGATATGAGTTAATCAGAAGACTTTGTATTTTCATTACTGGAGAGAAAAAGTAAACAATTTCTGGGGGGTCAAAATATTTCCTTAGGCATGTTCTAATAGCTGTGTTTTGTTTTGTTCATTTTGAAATGACGTTTCAAACTTAAATATACTTTTGCTTAGTAAAGTGAACTTTAAAAATTTTCTAAGCAAAACTAAAAGCTTTATGGTTTAGACTGATTTTTTTTTTTTAAACCTGCAGAAGGCATTGAAACATATTGGTTTGGTTTGGGATCAAAGTAATACATTTTCTTTTTTTTTTTTCAGTTCAGACAGTGAAGCAGGGAATCAGTGATTTGCACATCTCCGACTGTAAGTACTCAAGGGCTTCAGTTGGTTTAGGATCCTGTCCTTAATCCAGTCTATTAAGTATGCCCATGTTCTAAATCTGCGTGATTTACCTGCTGAATAGCAAAGTGAAAGACCTATATTTTTTATTTAATTCTACTGGCAAGGTATCAGACACTCTTGAGACTGATGATAGCCTAAAATCTTTCAGATTGACCCATTCTAGCAATTAGCCAATATTAAAGTCAATTTTTTGTATAACTATGTCAAAGCCCGTAGCAAAACTTAACTCTTCTTTGACTCCTTCCACTGGTTTTCAGTATACCGCTGGACCATAAAACCAACATATTTGGTCCTCAGAGTCAAATGCTTTATACAAGTCTTTATTTAAAAGATTGATGATAAGAGTGCACAGTAACTCATGAGAAATTTAGATGGTTGATGGTGGTTCACTGGCTGTACCAGTTTGAGAGTGGTTGTCTCTCCCTGTAGACATGACATCTATGTAGACACAGCAAAAAGCAAGACTGACACTCTGTGGTGCAAGAGAAGAATGTCTTTTTTTTTTTTTTTTTTAATTCTATAAAGTCTATTTACTTTTGACCACTCCTGTTACTTAGGTATGGTGCAGACTGCTTGAGAATTCACTTGTCCCTAGTACCAATATTAATTTTCATTTTTTGTCTGTTGAGTGTTTTAAACCTTCTTTTTTCCCCCCTTTTTTTATTTTGCTTCAAAATTCAAAGTGCAGCAATTTAAAAAAAAAAAAAAAAAGGTGACAAGTAGAATACTGTCCTTTTATTTATTTATTTTTAACAGAATCATTTTATAATCATAGCCAGTTAAAAAAATACATCTATAACAAGCTCCAAACGAATTTTTGGCTGCTTTACAGCTAGAAAATCTTAACTAATTTTGAGCTGTTAAAAAAATCATCTGGGCAGACAAACCTTTCTGCCAAGTTTTAGGTGGATGAGATCCAAAGTAGCTGATATTAAATGTGAAAACTCAGTTCCTACAGTTGAAATGCCAAGCTGCAGCATCAGGATCCTGATGCTATAACTTTTAAGAGGGCTAAGTGGTGTAATACCTTACATAATTATTTTACTCATGAGCAAAAAGGCCTATCACTTGTAAGCAGACCTTTAAGTTACAAGGACTTTTCCTTCAGAAGTGAGTGCCAATCGTATCACCAAACAAGATTGTACTTTGCAGTGATATGCCACCATATTTTTTGGACTTGCTGCCTAATGCAATATCAAAAGATTTTGAAAGAGCATTGGTTATGGTTTTAAGGGTTACTGAGCAAATATTTAATTATTTACATTAAATCCTTTAGGGCAATAAAGGCTAAATGAAACTTATCTCACCTCATTCCTTTTTTCTGTGTTTATCATGGTCATATACAGTACACTACCTGGCAGAATACCAAGAGCTAAAAGTCAGATTTCTCTGATGTTAGTGTACTAGCAGCATGAACAGCTGTTTTCCTGCCAATTTAAACTTTTACTTTTTAATGAAGAATTTAAACCAGAAAAGTTAAACAGTCCCTGGGTTTGCTCTTTACTAGGAAACAAGAGTTTAAATTGGCACTGACTGCTAGATCTCTTATTTAAAATCTTATTGAATAAAAACTAGTAATTTTGTTTAAATCCTTGTAGTTACCTAACATATATAATGCTAAAATAATAATACCAAAAGAACAATAAACAAAATTAAAAACAAAACAACAAACAACAAAAAAAGACAACTACAAATACATTTTATAACTTTTTTTTTGAAGGAAGAGGTTTGTCTTTCATTTCTTATTTGTTAATTCTAAGGAAAGTCATTCAGGCCTAACTCATAAGAGAAATTTCTCCTTTAGGTGTAACCTCAAATCTTTCTCAAAATATTCAGCAGCATAAAATACACACAGAACTTTTTAATTCTATGCCTAAACCATCAAAGGAAGAATATTTCTACTCTTTGAAATAACACTGCAGACTGCTGAGGCTTTCTTTATATTTTAAGTTTAGGAACTCCATTAGGAGGTCTCCAAAACTGGCTCATGCTGCCACTGTCAAAGGGCACAAGAGACTTTACTCACCTCTCTTCCCATATGCCCTCCACATTTTCTGTTGATGGATTTGGGCTAAGGAACCGCAACAGTCTATGGGGCGGGACTACTGTGCACAGTTGTGATCTTGCAGCTGCTGTTCGGAGTTGCAGACAATTGTGTGACTGATTCTGAGGCCTTTGCAGAAGCAGTAGCATTATCTGGTCATAGCTCACAGATGGTGTGACATACTGCGTGTGAGACATCCATCTACTGACCTAGACAGTAAACAACTTATCTAGCTATTAAGGCAAGAGGAGATGCCTGAGGCTGTGCTTATCTCGGTCACTGTCATATTTCAGACAATGGCAATTTCCCAGAGACTGAACTGCCCTACCTCCAACAGGAGTTAGATGTTATACTACCTTGAGAATCTAAGCTATTGCAGCTATTCAGAGCTTAAATTTAAACCCATGCTTACATACTTAACTGACTTTGATGACAAATGGAATGATGTCATACCATCTAGGGTCTACAAATGGGCTTGTCTTAAAAGGCTATGGACTTTTGTAGCTCTCATTTCTTTGTATTACAGGTGCTCCGCCCCTGAGAGAAGAATGCATACTTGCTCAACTCTTCCCATAAAATGATCAACTGGGGATATAGTGACACTGAAGTCATAAATGGATACAAAGGGTATCCATAGTGCACTTTAGGAGAAAGATTTCATAACACCAAGAAATGCTATCAGTTTGTATTTATGATTCAGGCCAGGCTGGATTGGGCCCTGAGCAGCCTGATCTAGTGGGTGGAAACCTGCCCATCACAAGGGGTTGGAATAGATGATCTTAAAAATCCCTTCCAACTGAAGCCTTTATGTGATTTAGTACATCTGCTCATGAAAATTTAACTGTTATATCAGTGGTGTAAATACTTGAACTTCATTCGAAAGAAACAAGCCATCAAAAACTAAAATGGCAACAGAACTCCAGCAATATCCGCACTAACCTAGACCATCATGCGTACATGCCTCAGAGCTTAGAACTCTTTAGAACCATGGCTCATATTTAAAAACTATCTGCTGCTGTGATTACCAGATATATTGAATTAAAACTGTATTCAGACTAACTGTAATTTTGAGTGTTGTCAGACACTTTCTGTGTTGAAATGGCTTTTCAGACAGGCTTATAGAAACCGAACACTGTACAGCTCCTTATGTGTCCAAGAAGACAGAAAAAAACATTCAATCTTTACAATACAGAGAGGAATTGACTTACATGGACTTCATAGGAGTTTGACTTCCTAGATGTCACAAAAGTCAAACATGATGAACCACTTGAAATGCTGGAAAATTTGATTCTAATTCTTTGAAGAAAATATAAATGGAGATTTGTACAGAGTATCTTTTCTGAGGTCTTCCTTCCTTCAGGTTCACAGTGCTATCAGCAGCACAAAAGGGTTGCAATTCTATTTCTCAGGAGTGGAGGCTGAAAGCTCCAAACTGTGATGGTCCCCTCACAAAAAAAATGACTCCATATGGAGAACCCTGGTATCTGCGAATATTTGACCAGATATTATCAGGCATCTTTTCTGATCTGGTTGCCGAGGAACTTACCTGCAGACATGTGCAGAAGAGTGTAGCCATTCTACATAGAATTGTTTCTTTGCTTAAGTCTTTCCTTGAAATTTCTCTTTACATGTGGCTGAATAAAACACAAGATTGCTCATCCAATGTGAACTACGAACCCAGTGCTTAAAACCAAATCAATGCAGAAATGGGCTGAAGTATTTGCTCAAAGCATTTTTATCAGTCAAAGGCAAGATATATACATTACAATTTTACACCACAAGGAAACAACCACTGAGTACTTGAGATGTCCACAAAAAAAAAAAAAAAAAAAAGTAAAATGAATGTATTAAACCGAGTTCATAGTTATGTAATTTTCTAACCAAAATGACATCCAAATCCTTCCAAAATAAGCATGTCTCCAAAATGTCTTCTTTCCCAAAATATTCTTATGTATCAAGCTTTTCTCTGAAATGTAGTGCTGAAAAATAGAAGAAAATCCATGTGCCATTTGAGGGTTCTTTTCCCTTCTTCTGCACCCTTTCTCATCATGGACTGTATTGGCAACTTTGGTTAGCTTGGCTGCTTCCTTTTTAATCCATGGAAAACTAAACTTGGCCAAATTTTGCTCACTGTAGTTTGTTCCCTCTTCCTTTTCCACACTGTCTCAACTTTCCTGGCTCACATGTTATATAAGCTGAAGGAGTCCGAGTTAATTCCTCACAAATCTGCATGGGAGGAAAGGGACAAGAAGGTAATGGTAAACCAGCCACAAATGATATTGTTCACAGCTATAGATCCATAGAGCAGGTGGCGTGTGCAATGGATGCCTTTATGTTTCCTCATGCAGATGATTTGGTAGCACATGACTAAGCCCTGAGTGCAGACACATGGCTCTGGAGACATTTTCTCAGTTTATGGGGTGAGGGCAAAAAGCAGAATATATATTTCAGAGCATGTTAGGTATTTCTTAAATACTTGATGGTACATATACTGAGTGTTTAGCACATGCATTATGTCTCAAAGTATTCATGCATGGATATTTACTTTTATTATTTATAGACCAGTTACAACATCCAGCTCACTTCCAAGCATCAAGAGTAAATCTATATTTCACACTTATTTTTATAACTGATAGTAAATCTTGTAGATGGTGTGAGTATTATGAAACTTGTCTGACCTTGAGCAAGAAGAAAACCCCACAGGAAGACTTCTATCTCAGAAAGCATCTAGGTGTGCCTGAAAATTGTTGCTTATTTGCAGCCAGAGACTGTTTGAATCTACCCTAGGTTCCTTATTGAAATGCAAGAACACACAATCTTAACCCCAAAATCTCAAAGCCAGAAATATTTTCTTTCACAGTGGATTGAGCAAGGTGTGGGGCCGGAGTTTTTTGGAAAGGGTTTAATCATGGTTCACCAAGAAATGTACACATCAGCATTAAACATCCACATCCAACTGAAATATCAACATTAGGAAGAACACCAGTACTGTATTCTGTGGCTTGCACTCCACTGCAGGCTTGTGCTGCTCAAAAATATTCCACATGGCTCTCTTTTCCTTGTGCCAATGCTGCTCTAAAGAATCAGAAGACTGCCAGTAAAAAAAGAAGCCAGTTAGAACTGCCAGAGACTAACAGATGTTAAAGCTGGGAGAAAATCATCTGCAATCATCTATGATGATATAAAACAAGGAATTTCCCCAAGGCTATCAATCTATAATTACAAAAACTGAAGACACATAAATATTTTTCAGGTAATTTGCACCTGGAATTTTAGCTCTCTACATTAGTTGAAAGCTATGCTTGAACAATTCTGCATGATACACCTTTTCAAGGCTCTGAAAGGCAAAGTGGCATGACCATGTGCCTGAATCCTCTTTCTTCTAAAAGAGATTTGCTACATTCAGAACACACGTGGCAGAAACAGTTCCTGAAATACAATCTGTTGTAATTATGTGGTCTGAGGGTGATGGTTCATCACTGAGAATATGAACAGTATAGATGGTGATGGACCAGCACTGTGACATATGCTACAGCCCTATTTAGCTTGCTCATGTGGTTGTAGTGAGATAGACTATGTCATATCAGGTACATAGCAGAACAAATGTTTTCTGAAAACGTCTTAAGTTTGGTGTTTTTAGAGGAACAGCCTTGAGCTAATGGTGTTAAGGCTCCTTTGTGCAAGTAAAATTCTAAAAGCTGGGTGCATATTTAAGTTTCAACTCCTTTTATGTTATCTTGTGATAGTGACTTGTATTCAAGACAAACTGAACCTTTACTTGCTGCAAGATAAACATTTCTCTTTACATGTGCATATATGGAATGTTTATCCTGAAGTAGTGCTAAGATCACTGATTGGGAGATAATATCTGCTGGGAGGCAAATTCATTCTAATCATGCAGTAGTCCACTGTCTCTGGAAGTACTGGTCAGTGCTAGGTTAAAAACAGTATCAGATGGGGCAAAAAATTAAACATTACGGAAAATCTCTACTGTATCAAGAATGCACTGAGGCTCTAGAGGACTACTTTTGCTGATCATTGTGTGGGGTACTGAGTATAAAGCACTATATTCTGATAGAAATTTGTTCTCTTTTTCTATCAAAAAAATGTTCTACCTTTGAGAATATACGGACATTAAATTTGCTGTGCTGCATCAGAATGGAATTTCGTGTGGAACAGACCTCACCTGGGTTTATTAAAAAACAGCCATGACCAGGGAATGGACAGTAGATGACAGTCTTGGAACCTTTTGCCTGTCTTGCAAGTCATAGTTTGGTGATTTCCTAAACAGAAGGCAACAGGTAATTCTGCATGCATAAGACTTCTTCCTCTGAAGGTTCTTCCTTTGAAAAATCTATTTGACCATTTCTTTATGGATTTGTTAGAGTTTTGGCCTTCATAAAATCCACTGAGTTTCCTGATTAAATTATGGATTCAGTAGAGGAGACTTTCTTTTGGTCATTTAAATCTCCACTTGATCTTTTCACTTATGATGAGCATCATGGTAAACAATCACGTATTCCTCTTCACCATGCTACTGATGATATGGAAGAACCCTGTCACTGCAATCTCTCTTTTCCTACACTTTCCTGGTTATGTCTTTTATGGATAATTCTTCCATACCTATAGTCACCACCTTTGCATTGTGTGCAACTTTACTTGTTTTACTTGTTTACTTGTTACATTTTATCTTTTTTTTTGGGGGGGGCAGGACACTCAGAACTTCACATAAGAGAAGTAATCATAGATTTGTAAAAGGCATAAAGAGAAGGTTATGAAAGAAGTCAGAACACTCATTTGCCCGCAGTGGAGTAAAGAACTATTTCTACAGATACAAATACTTAATGCTAGTTTTCCCTTCCCAAATATTAATAAGTAGAAAACCTTATTACAAAGAAAAATATAAACCTGTTCAAAAATGCATCCATCAAAAGCAATATACAATTCTTCTGTGGAAGTATAGGAAAACTGTGATACAAGAAGTCAAATATTCCGAAGATCACACAACTTCACATTAATTTCTCAAAATTTCCATAGGAGAAATGCAGACTTTTTAGCCAAACCTTTATAATCATCTTCCATCAACTTAAATAACTGATGTTTAGCAGTAAATTCATGGGAGCTGCAAGTGTTCAAACTCTGGAAAAATTTGGCCTCTTTTAGAATTTGACCCTGAAAATAGTGAAGCTAGTGAATGAGTCACTTTAAAGAGAGCTTTTGAGCATGTAATGGTAACCATGTGGGCCTGTGTACTAATGTCAATTCATCGTTTCTTTATCCCACTGTTCAGTAATAGCAGTTCAACCCAGGATCTGTGATGTAAGCCTAAAACCCTATAATGCTCTCATTCAGTGATAAAAAATCTTCAATAAATGGATCCTTCCAAAATACCAAAGTAGAGATCAGCAAGTGGGCATATTCTTCCTTGTACTCATGTATTGTATTTTCTGAGGGATGCTCCAAAAGTAATGCCTTCTATTTTATTATTTTGGCTCATAATGTCAGAAGCAGATGTTGGTGGCATGGCAGTAGAGGTTGAATGTTCCCACCAATACCCTGTTACATTTTGTTGCTGTGCGGCAGATGGCAGCAGAGGGGCAGTCTGACAAAATAAAGTACAGATGAAGCAAAGGTGTGTCACTGAATTCCTCCATGTGGAAAAAATTACGCTTTCATCAGTGTTTGTCGATTGTTTATGGAAACCAATCAGTGGATGTGTGCACAGAGAGTCTGTGAGTGGTGTGTTTCAGCAGTGGTGACAGCAATGCAAAAGACAAGCCACATTCTGGATGGCCATACACAATTGTCACAACACAAAATGAAAAGTGTCCCAGTCAGCTTATCCACAGGAATTGGCTAACTGTGGTGACTGTTGAAAAATAGAACTTGGTAGCTGAGAATTTACTCAATCAAATAGTGTCATTGTGTTCTTCACATCTGTTGTAGTTTCCATGGAAATGAAGAGGAGGCCTTATTTTGGAGCCACCTATGCATATTTATTCAGACATTAAAACATTTTGCAAGCAAACTGAGTCCAAAGATACTTTGTTGGCCCAATGGCTTCACAGTCCACCAGAACTTTACTGTCATGATTACTGGGACAGCACGAGTCTCTGTGTATATGACCTTATTATTATACATAGCTCATAGTTATTTGTACTGTTTTCTTCCTTGTCTTTTATCCCCAATGTTAAAACTAACTTTAAACTACAGAATTAAATATTTTTATTTATGACAAAAAAGTTAGAGAAGTTGGATGCTAGGTGAAATTTTAAGTAAAATCCTTATCATTTGATTCTGTACTATGGCTGAGCAAGATCATTTTGATTTATTCTATCCCAAATTAATTCTCCTTTGCAACTGACCCAAAACTTGACCCAGTTTTATGCTTGTTATTCCCAGGAAAACAAAAAATGCAGTTATATTTGTTGATCATGGAGTTTCATACTTCATATTTTAAGATTTTGTCTTAGCATACACCAAAAGTAGAACAAAAAAGTCATGCAAGCATATGAAAGCTTACCATATTCTCTTTCTGAAAGCTGATGCTAAAATTATTTTACTACCACTGTAAATAAATTTTGTCATTATAAAGAAAACATGCACTGTATTCTGGGACTTCAAGAACACAAAGGCATGGATACCTTTTTACTTTGTCCTATGTAATTTCCACACTGTCTAATCTTTTTAAGGAATGTAAGTTAATAAAGTTAGTATATAGACTAAAACTATTAAGAAATAAGCCTTTGCCCGTTCTAAAAACTTCTAAATATAAGTACACTCTGAAAACCAGTCCTCTCGAAGAGCAAATTTTAATGCTTCACATTCTTTCTTCCATAATTAAAGACCTGATTGAAAATTTGGCACTCTGAACACAACTTCAGAAAGAAAGTCCCCCAGATTTGAGGTGCAAATCAGTTTTTGAAATTACTCTGTGTGTGCAAGAAAGAGAGACAGAGAGACAGAAGAAGAAATGTGTACAAAACAGAGCCTGGCTTGGCAGGAGTTTCATATTCTGTTTCTAGAAGAGATTGTTTTGCAGCAAAGCTGTCAGTACTATTGCCCACATTTTAAACTTTCCTGAACATAATGTACATTGTAGTAAATTTTAGTATTATTCATAATCCCAGTATGGTGTTATGTAGTCCACAAAGATTTTGATTGATTTTTTCACTTCCAGATGCTGTACTCCTGCTGTATTATCTGATCAACCACCCTGGTACTTAACGTGCAACAGATTGAAAGGACGAGTTTCCCTGCATGGCTCCAAATGCAGGCTAAAATGATCAAATATTCCACTTAAACTTGACTATTTTATTCCCCTGAATGTGAATACCTTTTAGGCTTCACCAGCATGACAACAGCACGGAACAAAAAAAAGGGCACCGAGTTTCGATGCATCACTTCTGTTATTCTCTGTTTCTCTCATCCCTCAATCCCTCACAAACAATTGCATCTTTCCCAATCCCTGCCCTCCTTCACCTTGTGCAGCTGAAGGAAATGCTCATCCACTGAGCAGTTTAGGGTTACTTCTAAATCTGCAATGCTCAGACAAGAAGTAGGAGATGCAGGGGAACAGAGAAATTCTATGCCTATGGTGGGGGAATACAGCTTTTACCATTTTGGCCTCTCATGATAAAATGATGTGGCTACAGTAGGATTAGATGTGGAACTAGTATTTGTGTTTATATGTATTTAAACACATTATCTAATGGGGGAGTAAGTGCTGTATTCACCAGGCCTACCTATAGGTGTTCTGCACAGTTTATATCACTGTTTTTCTGAACTGTAATTTACTTTCATAGTGCTCTTCCAGATAAAGATCATAAAACAAGAATTTTTTAAAAAATTATTTTTTTATTTTTAATTTTTTAAAGCATAGCAGAAACAACTACATTTACTTGGAGGAACTGATTGAAGTAGAATAGTTAGTGGGGCTATTGGCAGTGAGAACAGTTCAGGTCAGATATGATGACTGCCTCAGTGCATTTCTCACAGCAGCACTTAGTTGTCTTGGGAACATTTCCATAAAGTTTTCCCTACCCTGCATGCTGTGAGCAGCTCTGTGAACAGGACTTCACCTTTTATTATAAAGCCAGGAAAAGAGTGAGGAGATCCCCATTTGCCTTTGCCACATGTGTTTGATTTGATTCCCTTGTCTCTGCCAGACACACTTCAGCCTCCTCCTCGAGCAGTTTGGTCCTGGACTTTTCTGTCTACCCTGGTTTCCATCAGAACTCTGATAGAGCAAGTGGTATTGCGTCAATAAGCACTTCAGTGCAAAACTACTCAATCATTAGAAGGGATATGTGACAGTGAAGATATTCTAGCTTTTACATTTTTTATTACACTAGGGCTATTTTTTCTTTCTTTTCCACTCTTATTATTAACCTTTTTATAGAAAATTGGCTTACCAAGAATTTATGAATTAGCAAGTCTATTATAATGATGAATGGTAATTACCATTTAAATCCTGAGTCATTCATCAGCTTGTTCACCATATGTCAGGTGATACAAGAGTGCATGAATACTTGTCTGGTGAATATTTCTCAGCTGATTGTTATATTTGCATGAACTTTGGACCTGTATGCCAAATACTAGGTGAATAAAAATTAAAACAATGGGGAAAAAGTAAAACAACGTTTTTACAGGTAATGCAAGAAGGGGAATTGTCCATTACTAATGCTAATAAGTGAAGCTACCAGCAGTAAGAATTACTGTTGGTAGTTACACTTACTAGTATTAATATTAGACAATTATTATTTCGTTTTGTTTTCTTTTCAGTAAGAGGAAATCTGGCTCTTAGCTTTTCTACAAATATAGAGAAAACAAATATTTAGGAAAGAGCCCTTCAATTTGGCCTCTGAAGGTTAATTTCAGGTCTAGTCTTGAACTCCTTGAGTATTATTGCCCTTATTGGGTATTTGTTTAGAAGGGTAAAGGGCTGGTGTCAAATCTCAGACAACAAGTGTTGAGCAGGCCCAGCCAGAATTTTATTTGATCCTATGCTGGTCACCTCCCATGCTGGTCTTTAGGGGGAAAAAAATGAATGGGCAGAAGAGCTGAGCTATCACACAGCCTCCAAATCCATCCAAGAGTCTGCTAATAGCGTGACACAGGGGCAAGTTCAGTTCCGCTGCCAGTGCCAGATCCTGGGGTTGTAAATGCAAGATTTCTACCTTCAGGATTCTCAGCGCACCTTCTCTCAAAGAATGAAAAAATAAAAGAGTGTCCTCGGAATCTTCCATATAGAATCATCTGTTTAGATCTGAGTGAAGTTATTGTAACAGGAACAGATGTCAAGTGATAAAGATTCTCTGAAGTTAGCATTAATGATTGTAACTCTGACTAGTTCTTTTCATTTTGATGTACTGTATATCCTGTAGGTTTAACAGTTCATTAACTGAAGCCAACTTTCTGAATGATCATTTAATTCTTGAAATGTAACTATAGAATAGGAAGAAAATACTAAGATATTAATCCTGGCATCAGACAGCAAATATTAGACCCAAAAGCTTAATGGTGCTGAGCTGAACAGAACATAACACGTCTGCTATTCTAACAAAATACAGTCTCTGCCTCTGCATGGGCTGGGAATGTTCTCTCCCTATAAGCATTTGAACACAGATGAACATGAAGTAACGATTAAACTGAGCAATACTGCATAGCTAAACTGCAGGGATCTTGCTCAGTTGTCTAGCTTGGGAAAAAAAATCTAAGAATATTGTTTTAATCAATCTTCTGATAGTATATCTGTCAATGCCCAGTTTTCTTTGTGGTGCTAGAACTGTAGTTGTACAACAACAACAACAACAACAGCTCTGTATACTTTTCCAAAGCGTTGTTATGTGAGAAGCAATAGATTTTCAAATTTTGAGAGAAAAAAAAAAAAAAGCAGCTATGGAATTTCCTGTTGGATCCTCTCAGCACTGGACCAAGCCATACCTGTGACTAACTCATGAAAATCTTTCAAACATTCATCTCTATACATAAAATTGGAAAGGTGACCCCAAAGGTAAGACTCACTGCCAACCTACATCTTATTGCTTGTGGCTTTCTGTAGTTATTTACTCAGGACTGTGTCTGAATTTAAGTATAGTCAGCTGATACATTTTAAAATTAGAAATGCTTTCTTCCTTTACTGGTGGAGTTAGATTGGTACCAGATAATTTTTTCAAAATAGTATTTTACATAAATGATAAATGCTGATGGTTCAAAAGGTCTGGAAACAGAATACAAGGGCACAGGATGGATGCATACAGAGGAAGACTGATGAAGAAATAAATTTGAAAACTAAAAGAAAGATAAGTGAAAGAGGCAAAATGTTAGCAAATTTATCTAGGGAACTTTCGAGTGAAAAACAAAACAAAACAAAACCACAGGAAAAAATAAGCCCTCACAAACAAATAAAAAAACCCTCTGTGTATCATTAGGATAAGGGTTAGTATTTGTGGCCATCATTTTCAGCAATAGACTCGCAGAGTAAGCAATTACTCAGACATACGGACGGATATCAGAATCTGTCTCTAGCCTCTGTTGTATTCTTTACAGTTTAAGCAGTCTATAAAATAGTGTGTTTTCTTTGGCGGCTCATAAGTCATTAGCAATGGTCTTGGATACCTGCAAAAGGCATCCACTATTCAGCTCTATGTAATGAGCCACAAATATGGTAAAGATAACACTTCTGTTTCTGATTCGAAAGAAAAAAATAGCATAGTAATCAGGTGAGTGTACTTTCAAGGAAAAGCGCTAAAAAAACAGCCCCGAATGGTGGCAGATACTGTATCCCTGGATCAGCAAAAAGACCAAAGTTTCCCATTGACGCCTCCCACAGGAGGCCCCAGTATTCCTAAGGCCGCCTCTGTATGTCAGCATGTGAAGCTGATCTTTCCCAGCTGACGCTGGGCTGAAATTTCTTGGAAGCAGCTGGGGTGGAGATGTGCCAGACAACCTTAAAAAATAAATCAGTTACAAGTGAACCAGGGCAACCCCCAAGGCCCAGAGGTAGGGCGGGTGTTTTGCTACATGCATTACTAATTAACTGTGAAAAGTTTTGAGCGATCCCAAATTTTTTTGTGAGTACCAGCTACCTTTTATAAAAAAGGCCATAAAAAGAAGGTAGAAAACACAGTTCCAGTAACTGAAGTTAAGCATACCAGGGTTTTTTGGGGAGGAGGAAATATTAAAAAAATAATTTTTATTTCATTTTTAACTTAATGTGTTTCTTCATGTCAGACACAGTGTTCCTTATCATAACTCATCTGACATAACCCAGAGTGATGCAACATTTTTATAATCCTTTTTCCCCCCCGGTCCCCAATAATTCTTTTCCAGACGAAAATTACTTCAGCCTGCACAAAGCCTTTGGACTCTGTCCTAACTAGCCAAAACTTAACCTGCACTTAAAAGTCCGGAATCACTGGGAAAAATAGGTACTCTCTGCTCTACCTTGGGCCTCATGTTACAATTGGGAGTGAATATTCCAGACCCTGCACACTGTGAGTTCAGGGGCCTCAAGGGAGAGTAGGAATTGTACTCAAACAGCTTAATCTTGGCTAACTGAAGTAAAGCAATCATAGTTTTTGTATTTAAAAAATACAAAACAAAACAAACAGATGAGGGATTGCAGGAGCCTTAAGTTTTATCAACAACAAACAAATGAACTGCACCATTTTGCAATACCTAAAGTCTATGAAGTCAGGAGCTGCATGCTTCACTTACAGCCTGATTATTTTGCTGGCCTTTCCAGACATCTATCAAATGAAAATACGGTTTATTTGCATCATTTTATGCAACAGTTGTAATCTAAAAACTTTATAGCAGCATATGTCATAGAGGAAGGAGATTTCTAGGTTTGTCTGTCTGCCAGAAGCAGCTTGCTCTCGTTCCATGAGGACACAGCCCACTGATTATGGCCGGGCAAAATTTCAATTGCATGCTCTTTCTGCCGATAGCCAGCTTAGCTGAGCATGACACATGGATGATTATAGCTCACGTTTACCTCCAGGATGATAGAGAACAGAGACATTTGAACCACTGAACCACTGAATTGGTACTAGGTGATCATACCAGCCACTATCTTTCCTGCACTTCAGCCTGTCTAGCTGGTAAAGTGACGAAAAACAAGGCTGAGTAGGTGCATTTTGTAATTGATGGAAAAGTAATTTACTAAGCCTCAGCTGCATCAGTGGCCTGGTGCTCTTCTACACGTAGAGTTGTGCTGTGCAGGACCCTGAGCCATGTGTAGTCACTCTGCAGTCCTCCTGGGATCCTGTCTGCCTTTCTACACTCTTCTCCCTTGAAGCCTTGAGAGGAACTAAGTGAGAGGAGTTCAGTCCCACAAGCCCAACCAAGTCCTTGTGCCCCTACAAGGCTGAGTGCACCAACAAGCCTTGTGGTGCCGATATTACAGCCCAATGCAAATTAGATGTGCTGGAAAACAGGCTTAAAGCACACGGCCTCACCTAGCACCACATTATGAACCACATAATTTCCTTGAAAAGCCCATGTGTGTTCCAGAAAGTGAATGTGTATATACATGCCTGTGTGTATATTTAATACTATATTGCATGCATATAGTATTTACTTGATATTCTTAATAACAGAAAATTAAAGGAAAGCAGGTGCTCAATAAAAACCAGATACCGAATCTGAGCTTAGCTTTCCTGAGTAACGAAATGAAAAAGGTGGAGGTAAAATAGAAACAGCTATTAGATTAGATTAGGATTCAGTCCAGGGGGGTTATATGCAAAGTCAAGCCCCAAGGAGATATTTCTTTGTCAGAATTCTTGCTGGTAACTGCAGCAGAAGAATCAGATATAACTGGCTTTTAACAACATTTATCCTTTCTTTCTTTTTTTTTTTTTTTCCATGTGCTTTGCCATAGGGCACCAGGATATTTTCTAATCAAGGTGGAAATGTGAACAAGGAGTTTATTTTAGGAAATCTTCGTTTCCCAACAGTAGAAGTAGACAATTACTGTGTCTTAAGGATCTATTCAGTTACCTAACAGTTAGTGCAAAAACTGGTGTAAATAACCTATAGATATAAGATTAGTGGAAATTAAAAATTAAATGAAGACAGACGTTGACTTACTGAATTTAGTCTAAAAAATCACATAGCAGCAGTACTATTTAAAAAGAAGTGGATTTAATAGTAACCTTGCATTTAGTTACTAGAAAGACATGATTTTGACTAAAATACTTTGATAGAAAATTGAGATAATGGAAGAGAAACGAGTGGAACTATTCCTCCATTTTCAGAACGAAACCCTTACAGCCCCTTACTTCATTTTAAGTTAAAGAGTTGTTACAGAAACATGAAACAAACAAACAAACAAAAAAAGCCATCAAATGTGGGGTTTGCTGGAATTGCTATAGTGGTTGTAAACAGAAGCAGGTGGGTTTGCAAAAGTTACGAAGTGAAAGCACATCCTAAAAAATAATATTGCCTGCAATACCTTGACCTAGTGTAATACTGGCCAAATCATCTTTAACAAAGGATTTAAATTGCAGAACTGACATGGCCAGTTTCTAGACCTTGACTTTGCCTGGTAAGGAGATCCCTGATGTGGAGGGGACTATTACTAAGATTCTGTAGTTATCCTCTGCACTGAATGAAAAAAATATTCATGCCTTTAGGGGTTGTGGGTCCTTGCTGTGATTTACATAACTTTCTGTGAGCAGCCATGGCAGGCACCAATTATAGAGAACTTTGGAACTGCTCTACCTGTAGCTCCCAGTGGAAGCCATGTTTCTGTTGTGTTGAATCTGTTCAGAAATGACAATGGGAGGAAGGGAAAAAAAAATAAATGGTGCTGTGAACATTATAAGTAAACCTTTTGGAACAACAATATATGTACTGTGGTGCAAATGATAATGCAGTTTTGCTCAGCATTTCCAAGGATCCAAACAAAAGCAAAAAAAAAAAAAAAAGGGAAATCCTAACCAGAGAGAAGCTGTAATGTCAACACGCCTCTCACAGCCACTGACGTTTGTCAGGCAATGATCTAGAAAGCTGAAATGATTACTGTTTTATGTTTCATTTGGGAAGGGAATAAGGCCAGGTGAACAGGATAATATGTGTACCAAAGTGTCATCATATGCTGTGCAGGGAAGGATTTCTGAATGTCAGCTCAAATCCAAAACGTGCTGAAAACAGACCCAGAAGTGTATGGAGCTATTGGAAATAATACTTAGTATGGAAGTCTCTGTAAAGTAGTCAGCTGAACCACTTAACTGCTTAGTTGGGTCAGCTGGGACATGCTACCGCCTTCACAGGAGAAAATAAGAGGCTGGAGCCACATTTCTATCTCCCCATGTATGCAGCCTGGCACGGAAGGATGAGCTACTGATGCTGCGGTGTACCTGTGCAGTGTGTGTGTCTCAGGGCAAACTTTTTCCACAAGTATGGGCCTTACTCTGCTCTTGTGTGAGAAGTGATTCTTTCTGTGGATAGGATGCATATATTCTGTGCGCTGTGCTGTGTAAACTGGCACACCAGGGCCAGAAGCCCATATGGGACTGCAGCAGCAGTGGGGGAATGGGCTGAGTGACCCATGTGGTGTCTTTGTCTTGTAGAAGACATGTAGCTCCACTGAAATGTTTTTCTTGATGCTCAAGCCAGCCAAACCACTCAACCAGTCAAACAAACAAACAACAACAATAGAAGAACCACAATGCTTATGTTTGCATAGGGAAAAACAGAAACACAGAGAAAGAAAAGTTAGACTTTCTGTCTCAGTTAGTGCTACCACAGCGCTGCTAGTGAGAGAATGGAAGATGGAGCAGAAGCAGGACAGCAGGATGGTTCAGAAATCTTACGCCTGTAAGTTTGGGGCCACTAAGGGGTCTATTCTGTCTCTTTACATAGAAGAAATGTTTTGTGCTGCTTCTGTTTCAGCATCATCTTTCAGTAGCTGTCATTCCTACCTGTTTGGGCTAGGCTTTATGCTGAATTGAACAAGTACACATTAGTTTTCTGTACAGTTATACTGTTCAAAGCTTTAATATTCTTTTTTTCTCTGTTGTTGGCTTTATAAAAGCCATTTGACCTCTGTCACCTAGCAAAATCACTTCCACATTTGGAAAACCTGGAGAAATCCCCCAGTGTGCTTATTTTTTACAATAGTAAGCAAGCACTTAACACAGAAGTTACCTGATTTTCTTGATCTTATAGAGACATGGAAAGAGTTATAAAATAGAACTTCAGATTTGGTGGTGCTTGGTTCTACTTTAAGACTTTTCCTTCTGATGAACCAGCTTGTGTCTAAAAGTCGGTGACTTATGGTCATTACTGAATTAAAGTAGATATTATTTAATCTCCTCCCGTACATGATTCAGTCTTGTCTACAGCATATAGCCTGCAGAAGGAGTCTCAAAAATTCTTATATGGGTCTTTCTTAAGATCCAGAAGTGACAATCTGCTCTTTTTCTGACACACTTAAGGACAATGGGGCGTATTCTCAACAGAGGTCAAAAAGTACAGGGATAAAATCCAGAAAGGGCTGGTGTCTGAACTAGTTTTGCCAAAATGCATTTGAATTAGGCTTAAGTATGTATTTGTTCTCAGCTGGACAGCTGGGCACATTTACCTCTGAGCCTCAGTAGCAAAAGCGGAGCGTGGGCTTTGGTGAAGAGAGTGTCTTTGTCTGGATCGATGCCAGGAACATACTGCTGTGTGTCCATCAGTGTAATCCACAGGCATCTAGGCTGGGGCTTGGGCCCCCTTGGCCTGGTCCGAAGAGGGGCTTCTGCACATCTTAATTTAAAATAGGGTCAGAAGGGCTATGCAACTATCAGTCCACATTTGCCCTGTAATGGAAATGACAAAAATGGGCTTTTTGAGGTATGATATTTGCTATGACGGCTTCATTATATGTATCAGAGAGTGATTTTCAGCACTGTACTGGTTACTAAAAATTATTCAAGTCTAAATATTATCAAATACAGTGATACAAGTAAAGTGTTCACAAACTGTGTGATTCTGCAATACTTCATCAGCCTACAAAAATCAACCCACCTGTGATTCAGGGGTGTAACCAACCCTCAGGACAGATTGAGGCAATGAAGGATCGTTTTGTAGTTTATACTTCCCTCAGCCCTGCTCACCGTGTCAGGTTTTGGAAGATACCGTCACCACAAAAACAAGGAATGAACAGTCTTTGTCATTCCATTGTCAGGAAGGACAGGTTCTTGAACATTTTTCAGTGAGTTCACTTTCAAACACATCTGTGTCTGCGGGGTTAGAGCTGTTGTTTTCTAATGACTGGTGCTCACAGTTGCTTTTTATCTATTAAGCATCTTAGTAAAAGTCAGCAATATTGTATTCTTAACCAAGGCTGTATGCATTACATTTGTTGTTCTGTCAGTGTTATTCCATAAGTATCACTTTGCATTTTTACTACAAGAAGGGGTATGATGTTTTGAAAATCTAAATGCCTTTTTATATAAGTTATACATATTATACTTTTTCTGATGTAAAGCTGAAAGAAGGTGCTGTTTCAACCATCACCTCATGTTTATGAACAAGACAAGGTAATCTTTGAACATATCTGATTCTACTAAAGCTGAAAGAAAATAATTTTGTGGAGTGTTTTTGCATATGTTATTAAGATTCAAGTCTTGAATTCCTCCTGTTCTAAACAGTGTCCCAGAGACCTGTGGTATCCTCTGTGTTAAGTGCCGGGTTCAAGAGATTAAGGGCAATGACTGGCATCTAGTTCACTTTTATTTCCATTTCAGTGCAACCTCACATCGCTATACATCTGTTTTGTTGATTCAGAAGAGCACTTGAGATGCTTTACAGTTGATTTTGACAAGTGCTACAATTTGATATGGGTAGATAATTCTTGCTGAGATGATTTCAAAAGTACAGAAATTATAATTTTGAGTAGATATTACCTTTCTTTATGATCAGAATTTTCATGTAATATACTGTGCACTTAAGGTTCTTAATCACATTTGCCTTTTTTAAACATTACATTCTTTCCATCTAATCTAGTAAAGTATTGCAAATTAAAATATTGTTCTAAATATATCTTGTACTTTTCTTTTTTTTTTCCGTGTGCTGTGGACAGCTCATGTGAAGGCTACTTTAAAAAAATGTTCCCTCCCAACTTTCTTCCCAAAATTATTTGGTTTGGGATTTAATTAAGCACCAAGACAGGACAGGCTGTATGGTAGGGCTGCTTAATGCACTCCTTGGTGCATTTCACCTCATGCTTCCAGCAAATCTGAGGTGTGGATTAATCAGCACAACTGCTTGGTCCAAAGTATCTTAGTGTGATTCTAGAATAGACATATGATAAGTAAAAGCTCAAATACCAACATATTCCAGTGCTACAGAATATCACACAGTGAGAATGAATTTGAAAAAATATATTAAGAAAATTCATTAAATTACAGGTTTAAACACAATAGAGACATTTTGCTAAAATGTTTTATGTGGTGATGTGAAAACAATTGGTCCCTCCTGCATCCCGTTCTCCCCTTGGCCCCTTTCTGTGCTTTGTTCCTCCATTGTGACTCCTCAAATTCTAGCTCCTGCCTTTTAACCCCTCTTCAGACTTCATTCTTTATTCTCATTCTCTCTCCTGCCTTAGGTGTCTCTCCCCTTCCATCAGTACTTGCTACATACAAGCCTGTGCTCTCTGTCAACAAATGTCCCCAGGTGCAGCTCAGCACATTCTTTGACCTCCAAGAATGCTGTACCAGGGTTAACTCCAGGTGTACCCTGGTGTAGCTGACAGCCTGGCTAATTGCAGTTGGAGGCCTTCAGCAGAAAGTCTGCTTTGGTACTTCAAAGAAGTACAGAGGGGATGGGACAGAGAAGGCCTCAGCTTCCAAAAGTGTCGATATTTGTGGCTTTGTCTTCTTGTACTGGAGAACAGCACAGTTTTTAATAAGGTTACATGCTTGAGTGGAAAACACTGTATTTGGAGAAATAACAGAGTGACATGTCATGATTTCATGATTCTCTGCTTTTTCCTCTCTTCACCTGCACCTGCCTCCCCTGGGGGCCCAGCCCAAGTACCTGCTGCAATGAGTGCAGGGGCCCTGCTGAGCTCAACCTGCCTACACCATCAACTGCACCAGTCTGCAGGGGGCTGCACTGCCTGAGGAGTGTGGAAGCTTTCCTGCCCTGCATAAGGGCCTGACCAGCAGATCCTAAGGACCTCTAACAGTTACCCATGGCTCCAAGAACTTCAGGGATTGGTGTGGCCCTGCCTCCTCCTAGGGCTCCATCTCCTTTTTCCTTTGAACAGAGAATTTGGCTGGGGAGTCTCTGAATTTAAACTAGCAGAATTTCTGGAGAAGGATTGTTTTGTAGTGGCTTTTTTTTTTTTTTTTTTTAATTTTGTCTCATGAGAAGAGAATATAGCCTAGAGTTTTTAAAATACCATTGAAAATGAAAAGCTACTTGGTTGTGGGGGAGTGTGAAGGATCCCCAAGGAGCAGAACAGACTAGCAAAGGGGAAAGAAGTGTCTGCAGTAGTGATGGAAGGAGGACGAAACAAGCAACAAAAATAACAAAGTAGGGCTGAGGCTAATATACAGGAGGGAGCAGAGGGAATTTAAAGAGCAGAATGGGAGAGGCATATGGCCAAAAAAGGAGAAGATGATTAGAACAGGAGATGGGAGGGGTGGGGATGGGAATGCTAAAAAGCCCAGATTCCCATCAAACAAAATGAGGGTCTGAAATGGCATACTCTGCTCAGGGGACTGCTCCTTCCTGACGCAAGCAGATGCACTGAAGTCTGTTATTCCTAGAAGGGCAGCAGGAACGAGGCCTATATTCACAAATGATTTGAGCTTCATGCTGATGGCAGTCCTGCAGCCAGTACTGTACCACACTGCTGTACGGCACACGGGGAGCTTGCCCCTATCTGCAGAGCTCCTGCCTGCTTCTTGCCACGTGGGTTCCCAGACACAAAACTTCAAAAGAATTCAAATAAAATAAAAATAAACCTACTAGGAGGCATAGGCCTCTGCCTACTAAACAGTGCAGATGAACAATTCTGTCTAGGACAAATTGCATTTGTCTGAATTGTGCATGGATGAAATTTGTATTAGCATCTTTAGCCTAGAAAATCAATCTGTTTGGCCTCACTCTTTAAACAAATGTATTTAAATGTATTTTTAAATTTAGTTTATGTCTTTAATTGTAAATAACCAGGATGTCTAGCTGGACTTAACGCTAAATTCCTGAAAGTAACTAACTTTTATTTTTACCGACGCTAAATGGACCATCTTCATGGAGATAAATAGCCTTCCCTCTAGTCAGTAGGTTCACTGAGGTTTATAGGGTCATTCACATAAGTCAGGAATTGTTGAAGAAGTAAGTGTTTATAAAGAATCAATCTCATAAATAGCAAAGAAAAAGCAAGTAAGGTAATTCATGCAGGATTGGTGATATATATACATTGCTACTCACAAAGTTTCCTCTAGTGTTACATTTGTATTCATATATGTCAAAAATGCAATGTTATTTCTTTTTAAAATAAATTGGAAGCACAAGTCCGTGGTGTATGATTATTTTATTAACTGATAAATCAGCTAGCTCTCAAGGGCATGGAGGAAACATATTTATTTAATTTACAAATAAACTATATCCATTCCGTTTTCCTATCCTTTGTTAGAAATATGCATTGTGCTTGCAAATTCCAGTGTTTGATACTCAGTGGTGCTTAAATATATTCTCAGGAGGTAAACAAACAAACAAAAAGGTGTTTTTTGTTTGTTTGTTTTTGTTTTTAAATCCCCAGGCTTCAGTGCAAAAATAATTCCACTCAATATGAAAAAAAAAAAGGACATTAAGAATGTGTTTTCAGAGCACCCATGCTTTCATAATTGCACAGTTGGTATTTCCAGAGTGGCTTTCTAACTTTAGGCAGATGACTCCATATTTAAACTTCTGAATAGGATGACCTGATTTTCCGAGCTTCTGAATATTGGCATTTTCATATCTGTGAGGCCATACATGTCCTTGTCCTCCACTGAATTCCAAATGGGTGGATATCTGCACCCATGTGGAGATGCCCCGCTGCATTTGAATGTCTTGGATAAAGTATAAAATCTGAATAAAAGAAGATCAAATACATTTTTTTTTTCCTATTACAAATCACAGGCTCTTATAGAAGATGTAAGAGTTGAGAGCTACTTAGTTGAGAGCATTCTCATGTCTTTTAAACACTTATAAAAGAGAGTTATTCCATAATTATCCATTACGGGGACAAAAACTTCTTCAATTATGAATTAACTATTTTTTTTAATCTTTTCTTAGTTGTAGAATCCCACTCTAATCTCCTATTTCACAGAATAATTTACTGTTAAAAATGGATGAAAATGCCAGTCTCTTCTTTTTGCTCTCTTCATATGTATGTATATTAAAATGAGTACTCCAGTTTAACAAAGGAGAAATATATTCTCTGGTACTGCCTTCTTCATGCACCTGCTCTTTCCCATGCTTCGTTCAAAATGAGTGCTTCCATACTCGTGAGTATCTCATGAGGATATATTTGTATACATGACACTAGTTGCTGTCGTCTCAGCTGCAACCGAAAAACAGGGACTTGTTTTGCTCTATGACTTGCAACAGATTTGGTTTCATCTGTCATAATCAAGTGATGGTAAACACAAAAGGGAGTAGTACATAATGCAGAAAAACAAATCCTGCTGGAGAAGGGGAAATTAGAAACCTGAAGAGCAAAGATCAGTAAACATGGGAAATGTTTGGTTGGCAAGGAATAAAAGCTTATAGCAAAGATACATGGAAATTAACTACCGCAAGCTGCTCAATAAAGTAAAAGTCATGAATCTGATCCTTTATTCAGCTATGTAACTTTTTTATTTAAAACAGTCTTGGCAATGTCAGGAGAAGTCATTAGGCTCTGATTTTGTGGTCCTCATTTCATAAATATTCTCATTGATTTTACTGTGGCTGTGTGTTTAAAAACAACAACAACAAAATGTTTATTGCTTGTAATTCCAGTGCTGTGATGTGAGATCCAATCTGCTCAAATTAAGCACCTGCTTTTAGGTGCTTCATTACGTAGTCCAAGGCCTCAACTTTGATTTCCTATCAAGCTGGTGGAGAGAAACAGGCTTACCTGAGGCTAGGAGTGTCCCTGAACAGTTGAGGTTTGGCAGATAACTAAAGCAGATTTCTTTCCAAGCATCACCTACCTGAGAAACAGAATAGTTCTCTAAGTGCCAAAAAGACCTGAGGTAGGCAATGAGGTTCCCTCTGCAATTTCCTTAGCAGTGTGGCAAACTTTTTATCTTTTTGTGTTACGTGGATGCAATATGACACATCTGAAATAGAAAGTTTGTACAGATAAGATATTGAAAAGGGAGGAGTGAGAAATAAACCATGTGTCAACCACTACTCGATGACAATTGTTCATGCTGGGAAGAATCTGGTTCTGAGCTGAGCAGGTGGGATGGTGCACTGTCAAGGCAACTACAGACATGGCTGCAAAGGAAGAGGCCATCAGTGGAAGTGTGTAAAGCTGTGTAAAATGTTTGTTTTGCTTAGGAAATAGCAAAAAACAGCTGGCTTAGAATACATAAATAACTACTGCTAGTAAGGTAACTATTCCTGATGTACAAGTTGCTATTATTTTTTTCTTGCTTTTAAAATTTTCTTTCTTTTCTCTCTGTTTTAATTATTATTCTTAAGATGAGACGTTAAACGTATAGCAAACTTCTTGTGCAAAAGGAATTTCTGATGATGATATCCCCCGATTTAATTGTAGCTAATGTTAGGGATGAATCAGTCCCCTTATATTACACTCTGGGATATAAACTCTGCTCACTCAGCTAAATTATCAAATCCAGTTCTCCATCTAGCAGGTTCTAAATAAATTTAAAACATATTTTCTTTATTTCACTGATTTTTATTTTTATTTTTTATTTTAGTGCTCGTAAAAGTAACAGATTATTGACATGCGTTATTCAAGTTACCTCACATAAATCTGCAAATGTACCTCTGCTGTGACTGGAAACCTCCCCTGATATTTCAGCTTTGGACCTCTGTTGTAAAGAGACTGCCAGCTGTGCTGGGCTGGGTAGCTTGCTTTTTCTCTGAGTTAGTTTCCACTACAGACTTGGTTGGGACTACCAAACTCGTTTCACGTGTGGCCCAAATCAAATTTTAAGGCAGGTCCCTGGAGATGAAAATCCAAGCCATTAATCCACTACACACATTGCCACTCTTCTACATTTCTACCATGCTTTCTCAACTAAATTACCTTCTTTATGGAATGAAAGAGGGGCGTGGGCTCCTGCAAGGTGGAAAATGGCATACGATACTTTTTACTATGCAAAATGATTTCAATTATGAACTCATAATGTTATCATTTTACAAGATAATAGTGCTTAATGTTACTCCCTCCGCCCCCTAAATCCCCTCCCAACAACACTCTGGAATTTTATATATATAAATGTATACATAAATATATGAACTTTACTGTACATTGAGAGAAATTTAAGCTACACTGTAGTTTATAGGATTAGCTGAGGTTTGTGTCATGGATTCTTTCCTTCTCATAAACTAGCGTGCAACTCACCACAAGTTCACAGCTGTAAGAAGCAAGTTTTCTTATTTTATTATCCACTGAAGAGTGGGGTAAAAATTTATCTTAGGAGTGGGTGTAGGAGAAATAATACAATAAAATGAGAATAAAAGAAAAAAAGAAAAAAGAAAGGAAAAAAAATAAACCACTAGCTAGAATGATTTCAGCGAGCTAAACATTTTGTTGGAAATGGTAAAGTAATCAACAGGCTTTAAACAGTCCCGAATCAGGTGTTTGTTGCATTTGAATTGATGTTGGCAGATACAAGAGTTGTCATAAGGGTACCACAGCCTGTCTTATCTTGTTTCCCATGGAAATTACATTTCTATTTTCCTTTGGCACTTACAAGAAAAAAAAAAAAAAAAAGAGAAAGAAAAAAAAACGTTCAAAATGTTCAATGACTTAATTTAATGAATGCAATATTACAAATTGAATATATTGAAAAATGTAAAGGAACTCTGCTTGCCTTTTCCAATATGATTAATATTTTATTTTTAAGAAAAGCAAATTAAAGAAAAATCCCCAACCTAAGGTCAACAGTGCCTGTTTAAGGGAACTATCTTATTCTATTCTCTTGAATGCACTGTCTTTTTCAGAATATTAATGGGGGAAAGAGTGACAAGAATGACTTAGACGTACATGTCAGGAGAAAGGGTCAGCTCTTGGCAGTAGGATGTTAATTCACATCCATTAATGAAATTTATCCTTCTTACTGTCTCCTTCTCTTTTCTTTCTTTCTTTCTTTCTTTCTTCCTTTCTTTTTCTTTTTCTTTTTCTTTTTTTTTTTCTTTTTTTCCTAATAAAAAGGTCTTTTTTTGAGAGAACATCATGGACTTTTCACAGGAGCTGCGAAGGGCCACAGGGGCAGGCCGAGGTAAGAGACTGACAATCTTCAGGTGATTAAGGAGACTCAAAGGCTAGGTAGACCTACAAAATGAATAACTATGGACCCAGAACCATGCCATAAGGCTCAATGGCTTGTGATTTGCAAGTTGATAAGACAAGAAGATTAATAATGCTGCATGATAATGGCTGCTCCCTCTCAGCTGGGGAGATGGTAATGATCTGATATTGCTGTAGGAGCAGTTCAGTGTGCTGCAGAGAGGAGGGTGCGAATTCACTCATCCCAATTGGCCCCGAGGATATAGAGATTTTGAAAAATGGGAATGCAGTTACAATTTTAATTAGATATAAAGTTTTTAATAATTTTGCTGAAATGAGAACTTCAAAGAACATATTTTGCAGCATTCAGGCCCATAACTCCTGAGTGACAGTTTTGGTTAATTTGCAAGTTTTCAGATCAAACTTTGCCCCTGGCTCCATGCTGAGGGTAAAGTAAAATGTCAATTTCTTTCCTCAGTGATCTCAAGCATCTTATTTAGGCAGGTGTGCTGAATTCTCTTATTCTGTAGACGTTAGCTGAACAAAACTACTCATTAAAATATATGCTTAGGAAAAAAAATTAGCAGCATAAATAAAATCAGTAGTAATAAAGAGAATCAATCAGCAAGAAAAATGTACAGCAATATACAACATAAAAATTTAAAGAAGAATCAGGGTAATATTGTATATAAAAGGTGATTAAATGTTAGCATATGATTATGCTGTCATTGCATATTATTATCAAAGAATGTTTAATTTATACCCTGTTTAAAATTAGAGGTAGCTACGCAAAAGAATATTTTTCTGCTCCAGACCATATTTTTTTTTTCCTGCTGAATCCACATACACAGTGTAGATTTGTGATTCAGATTTGTGATTCTGAATTAATTACGTTAGATGTCTGAAGTACATTAGTTCTTTGGCAGTCTACAAGGCAGTAATAATAGGGAATGATGTTGTCAGTCATTTTAAAGTCATCAGTCGGCTTCTGCCATCTCCATTCCACCTCTTCTAGGGGTTTAGGAGACAACAGCCTGCCATAAGATTGTTCTAACAATCACCTTCTTGGAAATTATTTTAAAATAAGAACTGAAATAGAAAAACAAATAAACAAACAAAAACAATCAAACAAATAGGAATAAGTTGCGTGATATTTCTTGTATACTTAGCAGTTGGACAGCCCACTCTGGTGTCCTGTCTTTCTGTTATTTGATTATTTCTTTTTTCTTCCTTTTATGTTTTATTATTATTACGTTAAGTAGGCAAATAAAATCCCTTTTTTATATTTGAAGAAGCACCTTTTTGCAGTTTTCTAAAAGGCCTTTACTTTGATCTTTGTTAAAGGTGCAATTGTTTTTGTTTGCTCTTGTATTCCAGCAAATGATGATGCCAAAAAACCACAAAACAACGAAAACTGACTGTTTCAGTTTACATGAATATTTGCACGTAGAAGTTGGATAAGGTTAGAGCATTTGAGCTGAGCTATAAAAATCAATTTAAAAGCAGGCATTGACCTTAATATATTTCATAATAAGCTCTCCCTGCTTAAATTCCAGGTTGCTCTGAAAAAATGCAGAAGCAGTTTTAGAAGCAGGATGCAGCAAACAACACACACACGTCGGAACACACACAAATGTGGCATGCACACACAGTCACTCACACGCACAGAAAACAGGAGTCACTGTTGTCATCATTGTGAAATCAATATCGGACAGATTAATTCTGTCCTTTCATCCCAGCTCTGCTCTTTCAGGAAAGCTCCTCAGCACAGCAACACAACTCTGCAAGATCCTTCACAATAGATTTTTTTTTCTCTGCTAAGCATTACTTGGTGTGCAGCAAGCTCAACACCCTTTCCAACTTTTCTCTGGGGACAGCTACTACAAAGGGGCTGTCTTTTCTAAGATATGTCAAGGCCTGAAAATCCACTAACTGGTGAGTGTACAATTCTGACCTGACTGAAGCGGCAGTGGCCTGCAGCCTGTAGAGAGCTCTGAGCTGTATACCGGCAGTGCTCTCCAGCTAACACATCACAAAGGGTAATGATTCCAATTAAACACATTTAGTTACTCTTTAAATAGCAAAGAATCCAAAGAAAGATAGGTTTGTTTTTGTTGAAATGTGTGATTTTGTTCATTTATAAATCAACTAAACCACCAGAATAACTTGAGAATACTGTAAAACAGAAGATAAATGTAGGATGTTGCTTTACAGTTGGGTGAAGGTTGTTTTAAAAAAAAATATTAGCATGTAGCAGAAAATAAACCCTTGGAATACAGCTGAATGGAAGTATTTAAGATGAATCAAACCTACTATTGTGCATATCACTGCTGCACAATAGACAGCTTCTATACATACTATGTATTTTCCAAATTTCTAAGTTCATGAAGCGTAATGCAGTGGTATGATATTTATAATATTTGTCTATATATATTACCAGAATTTAGAAGGTAGTTACTACAGCCAATATTTCATTTCTAACAATATGCCTGATTCTAATAGTATGTACTTTTCAATATATATGTATGGTTTATATAGAGAGGGAGAGACCTATGTCACTGTCAAGGGCAGAGCAGAAATGTGGGTTGAATGGTGAAACGATATAACCCCCCTCATGTGTCATTATCCTAGGAATAATCTCTCAGCATGACAAGCCTGTGCATTCAGAACTGTTTTGGAAGTTGCCATTGTATGGGAAAGTGGAGATTACTTTGATGCTGAACTTCTGATAGACAAATAAGGGGAAGGCTGGTTTGGGTCAGATAACCCATTTACAGTCTGATATGTATTCAAGCTGTCCATCTCTCTGAGCCTGCAAAGCTGATCTGGAAATTCTCTAGGAACAAACTTTTCCATTGTCTCCCACACTCCCACTTCCAGTGCCAAATACAACCTGCAATTTTTGGAGGTGTGTGAAAACAAGCAGTAAGTGGGGAAAAAATTTAACTGTATCCTTTCACAGTTCAAGAAGAAATGTGAGGTTTGATTCTCTTTCAAGTTTGCTCAGATTTCGTCCCAAATTATTCACCTACTCTGGTAGTAAAGCCTTTCAGAATAAAAAGATAAGCAGAGGAAATCAGAGAAGACAATGTTCACAACCAGCCTGTGTACCCTGTTAGAGCAAGACTAAATTGCCATCAGGAATAGCAGTAAAACGAGTCTCTGTGATGATTCTTTGAAATCAAACCAGATTTAGTATAGCATATGCATGTGGTTTATTAAGAGAAACTCTGTAAGGTGAGTGCTCTAAAGTAAATTTCCAGTCTGTTTTTTCAGCTGGATAATCTATTGCATTTAACTTTTCCCACTTCAACCAGCACTTGTTATAACTTCTTCTTTTGTGTCCTAGTGTTAAGATGATGGGCAGTATTTGCTGATTCAAGCTTATCTAAACTTTTAACAGGAAAATCTTGGATAAACTCAGTCTGTTTGAGACAACAATCTTTGTAACTGCCTAAATACGGGGAATGGTTTCACAGTAACAAACAAGCACAAGTAGTTTATTGGATTTTCTGAAGAAAAGGAAGAGAAGCCTTCTGTATAAATACATTCATACGCACTTTTTAAAACAGTTTGAAATCATTTTAATGATCTCCTTAATCCATTCTGAGCTTATATATCTGGAATGAAATTCAGTGGGAAAGAATGGAATGCTCCAAAGTATAAGCTCCTTGCTAACTGACAGAGTAAAGATGCGTTTGTCGCATTTCTCCTCCTGCTGACTCTGGAAAATCCGGTCACGGCCTTCACCATCACACTTACTAGCATTTTTGCCTCTGTTTTCTTATTTATAAAATGGCTGCACTTGTGTTATTACAGTAATTATTCCAGAGCAGTCTCAGTGATAGATTCAGGTATCTCATTGTGTAACTGAGTAGGGGACCATCACAGAAACAGGGAGCTAAGGTAAGTTGTCCTGCATGTCCCTTTCCCTTATCCTCCTTCTCTTCCACAACATGATGTGCTGACCTCAGTGTTGTGCTGATGTTTGAATGCTGAAGTGAGATCACTCCGTTTTTATTTTTTTTACCACATGAATAAAAGGGAGCAAATGGACAGAGGAAGCCAAGAGGATAGAGGAAAAGCAATGAATATGAAAAATACAAAGTGTATATACAGGTTAGAAAACAGTCCTTTTATGAAGGTCAGTATTTTATGAGATCCTCTGTCCCTAGATAATATGTTCCTAAGATAATTGGTCCTTGAGCAAACATCCTCATGGGAGGGAAAAAGAAATGGGATAGAGGACACAAGCAATGAATTCGGTAGAACATGGAGAGTTCTTTTTCTAGTGCTGAAAGAAAAAAGAATAAATTAGAACTACTCTTAATGTATTTTCTATAGCTTTGAAGTTTTAATGTGAAGTTATTGTACATAGTAAAAAAGCAAGTTTTCCCCATGGATATTAGCTAACTGCCCCAGGGGCAGAATGGGTGGCAAGAGAAGATGTATTAAAAACCTATCTAAAAAAATATATATATCTTAAGAGACTTTTCATCTTCAGAAATGTTTTTAGGTTCATTTGTACTGCAAGCTTTAATTCTTGAAGTTATCTACACAGAACACAAGAAATATGACTGCAGTGTTTGTATTTCAGGACAATGTTTTATGGTGCATCCTTCGTATTTTCTCCAGTAACAACACATGGTTGACACTCAACCCTGAAAGAAAACAAAGATGAAAGAAACAGCTGGTTTCATCTATCTGTGCCATCAGAACTAAAAGAATAATTTGAAATGAATAATTTAGTTTTAAAATGTCATTTTTGAAATCTTCCTGATTTATTTGTGAAACTACACATCTGCTAATTAGGAAATAATTACTAAAATCAATAAATATGTTGCTGGTACATTCCACCCTAAAAGTGCACATAATTAAATAAGATACTCCTTTCTTCACTGACATGAATTGCTTTTCCCAGGTGCCAGTCCGTGCAGTTTGATCTACTCACCACCTCAGCATAGTAGATGTATTGACAGCTGTTTTCACAACTGCTAGAAGCTGGACTAACCTAGGGGCTGCACTAAATTGCACCAGGAATGAAAACTTGATTGGAAAACAAAACAAAACAAATACAGCAACAACAACAAAAAACAACAAACCAAACCAAATAAACAACAAAACAAAACCAACTTCAAAAAATCAACTACACTAGGTTTGATTTAGATACAAAGATCAGTGAAAAGACTTTATCACTTTCCCCTCAGTGAAATAACAGGTACATGAGCTGGCTGTAACTCACTTCATTAATCAAATCAATGTGAATTTCAAATTTCAAATATAATATCTGAATATACAATTTTAAATTGGTACTGGTGGAGTTTCAAGCATTTGAATTACAAATTTGCTTTTTGCTAATCCATTCCCTAACAGAGATCAAACACTTGAAAATTCATGAAAAGCAAACATGAAGGGGTCACAAACATGGTCAAATGTTACCTGGCTGTTTAATTCAAACGGATACTCGAAGAAAATGTTTCCAATATTTGTTCAGCCCCTTCTTTCTAGTTAGCTTAAAAAATTAAAGTTAAATGGCAGACTAATACTATGTGCAAATTAAGAAAAAGAATCAAGGAGACTAGAAGATAGAAATAGAGAGGAAGATCATAAAGACAGATTGGCACATCTGGAGTCATATTGGATTCAGACTGAGTTTGCGGACAATCACTGCTGTGTTTTCATTTCTGACAAAAATAGCTGTAAAATTTGGAAACAAGTTTGCATTTTGAATATTTCTATCATTCAACACCACTGTGACAATTGGTTCATCACTAGAAAAACATATTAATATGTTGTATGCACCTACATGTTGAGCCAGTACTCCCAGTTTAGCAATGCTGGTGCACATTACATCTCAGTTTCACTGTTGCAAGTGCTACTGACATCATAGTCAAACATGCCCTTACCAAAAAGGAAAGAAGCAGTAGGATTCTTGTTCCTAAAGTAAATAAAAACAACAGCAACAACTTGAACAAAGAGAGTAAGGCTTTCCAGGAAAAAATACAACATCTTCTATCTTTATATTGTTCCATAACTGCATTATGAATATCTACAGGTGCCAGCACTATTCATATAAGTTTACACACCTGGGTTCAAGTAATGGACCTAAGAAAGTTTTAATTCCAACTTTTCATTCAAAGGCAAATTGTTCTTTGCAGGTATACAACCTCTCTACCAAACCAACCAAAATGGAAGAACTGGAATGTATCATGCCTTGTGCGCTTTCCTTCATTTTGCAGAGACCTCAGCTTATATAACCCACCTATGCAACCCTTGCTGCCTACCACTTAGTCTAGTAAGTATTACTGTTGAACTTGGTGACTCTCATTCTAGACATTTGCTATAAAGAATTAATTGTAAATGTTAAAGATGGATAGAAGAGTATCTTTGAGAAAAAATAAAAAAGAAAACACATTTCAGGATTTTTGTCTTTTGTTTTTGGCTGTGTAAGATAATGAAAGGGTATGAAAAGACATGTAGGTGTGATAGATCAATAAGGGTAGCTTATTCAAAGAATTAAAATGATGGTTGCTGGGTAGTAAAGTTAGAAGATCTCCCTAGAGATTCTGCAAAAAAAAAAAAAAAAAAAAAAAGATAAAGCAAGGAAGGATGGATTAATTTCTCATAGTCGAGTATAGCAGCTGGTACAGAAAGAAATGTATGAGTCATCACAAGATAGAAAGTTTCTAGATTGCTCTCTTTCCTATTTCCTGATCAATAAGTCGATATTTCTTCCACCACCCTTCTTGCTAATGTGATTTAAAAAAAAAAAAAAAAGTTGTTAAAAAAAAAAAGAGAGAGAGGGGTGATCTGTGAGTAAAGAGCTTAGTTTTGTTCAATAACATTTTTACTTCACAAAAAAGGGTGTTTTCCTAAAGGGAAGAGCAGAAAAGTTCTGGAGGCAACAAGATAAGACAAGTGATGACTGCTCTGTCACACTGAAAGTTTTGTTTGTGTGCACACTGAACTGAAGATTACCAGCAAAATGAAGGGCGAGCTGCAGCAGTAGTAGCATTGTTTAATGGGCTACTTATTTGTTACTCCTCTTCTCCTGGTATGATGATTTCATAACTTACATTTTTCTCTTTCTTTCTCTCTCTTAAACTAATTACAGTAAGAAGAGAAAGAACTGGCCTTACAGAGCTTTATTTTGATTTCTTTCCCTTCAGCACATGAAGGTCTTGTTCAGCCAAGATCTTACAGATTCTGTGAAATGCATTTGCTGAGCCAACATGTGTGCTTAATTTTATATTCCTCTTCCTTCTGCCATGGAAGTGATAAATCAAAGACAAGCTTTCAGAGTAATTGTCTGAATAGGTGCACTCTTTATGCTTTGGATGAATGCCGGAAACAGCCCAGTTGAACCAAAACTTTGTTGTTTAGAGGTTAGTTTTTCTAAATGAAATCCCATCACAAACTTAGAGAGTCCTACAGTCATCTAAAATCTAAGTTAGTTGTTATGGATAAGAGCAGCTTCCTTTTGTTCTGTATTGTAATTTCACTTCATGAGAGGACATCTAAAAACCCTTTCTGACATAGATTAGTCTGTGATTCTATAGAAGGAGCTTAAACAAGTTTAGACTACGTGACAGATTTTCAGCTGACTGAAGTCATGAGATGAATTTTCCCTGACAAAAGGCCATTTTCATGCTTCTTTCTGGGTGAGCTGTTGCTTGTGAGTATTTTGTGAGTTTGTGAAAAAAGAAATATCATGATTGCCTCAGGGGAATTTTAGATTGGATTTTAGGAAAAGTGATTTCATGGAGAAAATGGTTAACCACTGGAATGGTCTGCCTAGAGAAGTCCTCACCCCTGGAGGTATTTAAGAGATGTGTGGATGTAGCACTAACAGACATGGTTTGGCAATGGGACTAGGCAGGTCAGGTTGATGGTTGAAACTGATGATCTTTAAGGTCTTTTCCAACTTATTCTTTCATGACTTGTCAAAAGTTGAACAGAAATGTCACCCAGTCACTCTAATTGGGAGCAGTCACTGGACATCCTTGGTGCACATCTTCACCATTCTTTTAGGCAAAGAGTGCCAGACTGGATACAGTGCTTTTTATTATTATTATTATTATTTATTATTATTATTATTATGTATTTCTTTTGAAAATTTGTGATGCGTTTTGCAAATTCTTATATGTGCCATCTTTGGGCTGTTTAATGTTTGCTGAAACATGGTAGAAAGCAAATTTACAGCAAATGCATCCCCCCAAAAAATTGCTCTAGGATAAAGTAACTATTTTGGTAAAACATCAATATTTAACAGCTGTAAGACAAACAGGAATAGGCTATTTGTACTGAGTTACCATAATCTGCCATATTTTTTTTTTTTTAAGATAAAGACTTAATTGTGAGCCACTGATTGCCTTTGTTCCACATAAAAAAAATTAATTATATGTGTAAGATGTAGCTAGTAATAATTACATTATTGCAATTGCACAACATAAAGTACAACACAATAAAAACAAATCTTTTTCCATTTAAAATATGTAAAAGCGATGTTAGCAAGTTTATAGGACCCTTAAGGAAGGTAAGAATGCCATAGAAATATTCCTTCACATGTTAGAAACTTCCTCCATTGTGTCAGCATCTAGCCTCATGAAATATATAAAAGACAATGACTTTGTGTTTTTCAACAGCTTGTTGTGTAGCCTGTGGTTGAAGATCCCCAGATTCCCAGGACTTCTTACTAGGAATCTGAGGCAGAGGCGAACTGTTTGGAGCTTGAGAACTTCCACTGATCTTGAGATGCCATGGAGCACATTCAATTTTGTTAACCAAATCTGTGACAGACATAGGTTGCAAACAGTAGTTTTTTTGGTTTTTTTTTTTCCCTTTAAGATTCCTTTAAGATTCTGTTAAGATACCTTTAAGGTTCCTTAAGGCTGCATTTCAAATATTTCCATGCATTTTCATTATGGAGCACACATTTTCTCTAGCCTTTGCATGAACTTTGCATGGGAAAGGGGTGACAGTGAGCCTGCCCACAACAAGGTACGGGATACCAAAGATAAGCTAGAGGGACAAGGTGCTAGTGGGGGCCCCCAACATGTTGCACCTTATGAAGAATATACTGCTCAGCAAGCTGGTGGGGCTCATCACCAGGGCTTTAAACTAGTTTTGATGGGGGAAAGGAATGTACAGCTGAGGAACAGAGAAGGAATTGTTGAATGAGATCCCCTGGGAAACTGTCCATAGGGACAAAGATACAGAACAGAGCTGGCAACACTTTAAGGATGCCTTTCTGTGAGTGCAGGAGCTCCCCAGCCCACAGAATAAGAAAGCAGGCAGACAAGGCAGGAGACCAGCATGACTGTGCAAGTATGCCTTCAAATAAAACATCTAATTTCTATTAATAACTTTAAAATGCATGAGTAGAAAGGAGAAAGTAAATACATTTTAAATATAACAGCTTTAAAAAGACATTTGTCACCCCACTACCCATTTGCATAGCAGTACTTTGCAACATGTTCATATCGGAGTCTACAAATAGAAAACAGATAGCCAGTAGACCCAAAGAGAACAGACCTGCCAACTTATTATTGGGACCAAAATGTGGAGCAAAAATAATGTTTTCATCTTCAACTTATGATTTTTTATATGATGCTCATTATCAAATATGTCTGTCTCAGGTGCATGTATACATACACACATACATATATATACACATATACCTATGCATTTGTCTATGTATACAAGGTCTGTAAAATGAAAAACTGAGTAAGCAAGATGAAAAGTTTAAGAAAAAAATAATTATTAATTTTCGTATTTTAAGCATATATCATAAAGTGACACGAGTACCTTCAAGATAAACATCTAAATAATATAGTGGAAAATTATATTGTTCATATGAGTTAAAAACGTAGAGTAGGAGTCAGCACCATTTTATCTCTCCATATGACTACTTATTCCTCTGTATCAGTACCTCTATCTATACATTGGAGTACAGAAATAGCTAACAATAGATGCATCTAATTGAAATGTGTATGAATGGTATGTACTATGGGCTATCATTTCTTTCTGCAACTAATTTAGAATTCAACAGAATAATATGAAGTCTTTTACTACTTAATTAAACTTTTGTAATGCCTGTTTTACCAAGATGAATAAAATGCATAAATTGTATGAGGTGACATCTAATGCACACAAAAAAGAGAAATGTAAAAAATCAGAACAGTGGGTACATTAAACTGATTCTTAATAATTGAAACCAATTTAATCATTTGAGATTATTTTATTCTAGCTGACGTAATACTGTAGCAGTTTTATTCTAATTATAACCTGTTTCATTTTACTCTGCCTTTCTAGTTAATTATTACAGTCAATTTGTAAAATGACATGGTTCCACATTTGCATAGGTCACTATTAAATAAATGAATAGCTGAAATTACTCTAGCATTGAAGTGTCAACTTTGGTAGAAGTCAAGAGGACTTCAAATGTTCTTCTAACACCCCTTAATGTGTTAATGACCACTATTAAACTGCAATTAAAAGGCCAGAGAAAAAATGCATGAAACAGTTAATAGAAAAATAGCAGAGCCACAATTAAAACACTTCGGTTTTTGACTGATAGAAAATAAAGTAATATGCTGAAAGAAGTATAGTATGAATCTATGCCTAACACATGACAGAACTGACAGTTTAATGATAACAAATCATAGGCTGCCTTTTTGGAGCATTACACGTCAGCTTGACATGGACATCGGTAGTAAACAAGACAATGTAATGATTTTACCTTGTATTTAAATTGCTACTTATTATGTTACTAAGTAATAGCTTTAAATAACTTGGTGTCCAGGCTAGTGATGTACTGTGTTTGTATCAGACAGTACTGAAAGATATGTTTAAGTTTTTTGTCATCCTAAATAAAGGATATATGTATGTCTTGGCTGTGTGCAGTCTACCATGATTGCATCTGAAACCTTTTCTGAATCCATAACACTGTCATTATGTTTTTTTTTTCTCATGAGAGGAAAAAGTAGTGATGATCTAGTCCTAATTCAAAACAGAACACATTTTTATATATCAGGAGGTACGTGTTAACTCCTGGGCAGCAGAGCTATGCCAGAGCTAACACTGTTACTTCAAAAGCATACCTTGCTGAGAGGTGAACTAAATAGTGTGGGGTGACTACATGTGATTCCAAAAACTAGATTATATTCAACATGAAAATCAACATTATGTCTGAAAATTTAAATACATACGCCAGAAAATTCAGTTATGGATCTCGTAGGAATTAAAATTTGACCACTGTGTGCATAAGTAGTATTTCCATCACTGCTACGTTTTAATCATTCACATAATCTACATCTCTGCAATATAGATTTCTTATGTTCGCCTTGGGAAATACAACTTATTGATTTCCATACCTTTTTTTTTTTTTTTTTTTTTTTTTTGTATTAACTGATCAGTAAAGTTAAAGTAGCTGTATGGGTTAAATCCTGCTCCCAGTTATACCACATCAATCCAGGCTGTTTTTGCAAATTTAAGTAATTCTACTAATGTAAACAACCTTATTTTGCTAACTAGAACAGAATTATTGTTCTACCAAAAACTCCACATTTGATAGTGCTTGCTCCAATGAAAATAGATATTTGCTTCTTGGATCAGTGGACTAAATCACCATTGCTCTTCCTTACCATTATGTCTTCTCACATGCAAAATGAACAAAAATAGAAGAGCAGCTCATTACATTTTCAGTCCTTATTTGCATGGGTAACATGCACATTTTCATGCATTCTTCTATAAATCAGTAGGAAAACAAAACTAGTCTTCCTTTTTTCCTCATATTTACTTTATTAAGTATGTAATGTGAAAAGACAGGCAAATTTAGAGGAAGGTTCAAACACTGTGTTGCACATTCTTATACAAGGACAAAAATAATGTTGCAGAGGACCGGGTTTTAAAGGATATTTAGGCATTTAAAAATGTAGATAGGCTCCCAGTGGGATTTTCAAAGGTTAGATTATTTTGAAAATCCTGCTAGGCAATGAATGTATTTCTTTGAAGTTCTCATACATGTCTAAGTTCATACATTGGAGAAAAAATGCACATAATCAATGAAATAATTGAAATAGATTCAACCATATCCATTTCATGTGCACCACAGATTTTCACGTGCTTAAGTCTGTTTGTGTTCAGATCAATGCAACTTCTTTTGCTGTTAAAAATGAGAGATAGTAGTCATATTGTGCAGCTGCAGCACTAAATTGTCCATTATTTATAGCTTATCTGTTTCAAAATCTAATTTCTTCAAAATATTCAAGGTTCCATTTCTACTGAGAAGTGAGCCCCAGCTGAATGTGAAACGAAAAGTAAAAAATAAAAAAATAAAAGACACAGATAAAATAAGAAAAGAAATCAGAGAAAGACTTTTTATCACATTTACACAGTTAAAAAACATTGAAGTATTTCCAGGCTTTTCATGTTACAGCAGCTTGCCTTTATAATTACAAAAGATAAAAAGCACTAACAAAATTCTTGGAGGATATTTTTCTGCAGATAGTTTGAGTAGGGACTCATGCTTACCAGGAAAATATATGGCAAAGAAGAAATAAATGCAGCCTAAATCTGGGAACTTTTTCTGTGGCTGGATGTTACAACATCCCTATTATGTTACTCCTGTAGGTTCAGCACCTCATCTATTCTTGCTAGCCTTCTCTATGGATTTGACCTTTTTAATGAGATTTCTTAGTAAAGCCTGAAGGGTTTTTGTTTGTTTGTTTGTTTGTTTTGATCCTGTAGTGTGTTTCTATACCTTGGCTTAGATTCTGTGTGTTGCCATGGGCCTCTGGCAGTATTGGGCTTACAATAGCAAATCTTAGCACATCTTATCTCTTTCCTGGGAATACTGTTAGAAGTTTACTTCACATGAAAAGCTGAGTTTGAGAATGACTTGCCCTGATGAGTTTCTGTGGTGTGGTTTCAAAGGTGGCTCCTTGTTTCGCATGATAGTTTTATGGGGCTTAAGCACAATGTACAAATGCAGGGCCAGTCTGCTTGGTGGGACAAGTCATACAGGTGTTGGCCAAACAGGGGCAGCAGGAGCCAGAAGAGAGTTTGGTAACTACAAAGAACCTGATCCTAAGCACCTGTGAGCCCTAAGGAAACCCCACGAGGTCCTGTTCCAGTTGATCCTTGCTGATCCAGGCTCAAGCCAGTTTCACAGCTGAGTTGATGCAGTCAGTCCAAGAGACACAAATCCTGTTCCTCAGTGCTGCAGGTACTACCTGAAGGCACTCCCAGAGACGGTCCTGGTGTCATTGGTTCTGGTCTGGTTCCATGACTAAATGGGGTGGGGGGACCCACGGATCCACATCCTGAGATGGGCCTAAAAACAAAACAGCAGCAATAAGCTAAGGGAGAAACTCATTGAATAAATATGATAGAGGAATGAGAGATAATACAATATTGTACAATGTAAGTGGAACTGAAGCTAATAAATCAAATAAAATGAGAGAGAGTATGTCCAAAACCAAAGGTGTTACCCTAGTGCTGAAGGTGAGATGGCTAGGGAGCACACGTTGCAGAGATGAGCAGAAAAAGAAGGCATAGTCTCATGACTCCCAAACAGTTTTATCTTTCCCCCTGAATGGAAAGTGGAAACAGAACAGTGAAGTCTTCTGGAATCAGAAGTTTGTTCTTTCTCTTCTGAGAATGGCATACATGGACCTGCAGCATTAACTCTTTGACTATCATTGAACTACATCACGTTATGATGTGGAATACTGATAACAAAAATCATAAATCCACAACTAAGGAGTATCCACCTTGAGAAGGGCCAGGTATGGCACCTGGAGCCACAGGGCATGTTTCTGGTCGCTGGGGAGGCAATGACTACTTTTTCTATCCACACCATCTGATAAAAAAATTGCATGCACCCAATTGCTCAAAGAGCAATATTTACCAGAGCAAGAAAGAGAAATAAGCATATACGAAAACATGGAAGAATCAGATGGAGGTAAAAGAAGAACACAGCAGATTGTAAGGAGAACTAAAGTATAATTGGATTTGTGAAGTGGAAGAAAGTATGAACATAGGTTAGGTTTTCTGCAAGGAATATCATGAACTAAAGTACTGCAATGGTGGCACAGATAATCAGTTGCAAAAAAAAAAAAAAAGGGAGTACATTAAATAGAATAAGCTCAGGTTTTCCTTTTAAGTTAGGTTTCACTTTAAAATTATACTAAAAACCATAGTGATGTTAGTTAACTAAAACATTCAAGTTAGCTTGTGATATTTGTAAGTACAGTTAAAATGATTTTTTAAAAACAGCAGTTTGGAAATGCTGTAAACCAATATTAGTAAGCACATAAAAATGCCAATCCAGTGAGAAAAAATAAGCTATGTTTTGAGGAAAATATACTGGACTTATAAATATACTCAAATTTTGTTTGTTAATGTTTGTTCTTAGTTTTTAAAAGAATTTTATTTAAAAAATCAACAAAAATGCCTATCAATTACTTTGTAAAACATTTAGGATACTGAAGATTTTTATATATATGTATATATATAAATATATATACGTATGTATATTTAATTGTAAAGTTGAGAAAAACGTAGATCTATTTAAAGCAAGAATGACAGTTGTTGAGCATTGTGATGTATCATCTTGACATGAACTGAATGAGCTAGATTAGTGACTGACACTAGCAATGTCAGAATTTACATTGCAGCACACGCAAACTCCGTGGAAATATACTATTAGCACTTGGAGTAAGCAGTGATGAGTAATGAGACATAAATTGACAGTGTCAATAGTTATAAGTCCCCATAGTCAAGAATGTACCATGTGTATGTATATTAATATGTGTATATATCAGTCTGTCTGAAATATGTCTATAGCAACTTTAATTACAGTTAAGTTTTGTGAAGCAAGAACCAAAAATCATAGATTGGACAACTAATCTCAGTTCGGTCTGCTTAATGTCTTTAGAGTGTGGTTTAATCTATACATATGAGGGTAGTGAAACACTGGAACACATTACCCAGGGAGGTGGTGGGTGCATAATCCCTGAGGGCATTCAAAGTGAGGCTGGACAGGGCTCTGAGAAACTTGATCTAGCTGTAGATGTATCTGTTCATTGCACGGGAGTTAGACTAGGTGACCTTTAAGGGTCCCTTCCAACTCAAACGATTCTATGATTCTGTATCTTCACTTCTGCACATGGTATAGGTACATAGTTGACCTTTCTGTTTACCCTATTTCACTTGCCTAAAACTAACAGGCAGCACGCAGAAAAGGAAAATACCTTCTTTTAGTTTTCCTAAGTGTTTTTTGGCTCACTGAGACTCAGGCCAGTGGTAAGTTTTACTGGAACATTGGGAAAAAAAGATACATACCTACTTTAACATACCACACTGTCCCAATTAAAGATTGCCATGATCCAGTGGTTAGTCAAGTTTGATAAAATTCATTTCCAGTTATGTTTGTCTAAGAAATATGGTGCAAGTAACTCAAGAAATTGTTTTGAATGTCTTCCTGACTTTGGGGAAGAATTGCAGAATACCTTGTCTCTAGAAGTGCTTGGGAAAGTGCCCTGGGCTCTGTACATATATTCAACAGCTTCCCCATCACAGCCCTCAGCCACAAAGGCCCCTGAACTAAACAGAAAGATAGCAGCATCACCACACACTAAGTGGTACTGTGTGAGAAGTTGTTTAAAGTTCTCTTTGCATCAGAGAAACCTGCCATGTATGACATGTGTAGGTTATAATTGTCTTTTCCTCAGTTTCTCTTACAGAAATCCCTGTCAAAGCAAATCATTTTGGCAGACTGAAATTAAAGCCATTGTTTCAGTGCCAACTCTGGATAGCCACTGAAATATTGTAGGAATGAGAACTGCACTAATGCCTTGATGAATTATTATTATTATCCTTTGTTCTTCTTTCTCTCTAACAGTGTTTGTATCATCTTGATATAGGGCAGATTGATAACATTAGTGACGGCCACTAGCAGCATCAGAAATATTGCTATGTTGAATTAAAAAACCTAAGTAAAGTCTTTCAAGTCCACTGCTATAAACAGGGAGAGATGCAAACTTGGTAAGAAGCTGTGCTTCTGTCTTCAGCAGTCTTGATCAGAGGCTGATGTCCTCCCAGTCCACCCACTGTTTCCAGAGCAGATGGTGCACAGAATGGACTTTTAAGGATTAATTCCTTGCTGTTTATTTTAAAAGCACTTTTCACCTGTTTTGTCTCATCTGAGATTAGTAATTAAAACAGGAATCTCGTGGCATTTATTTACTATGGAGTCCAGGTGGAAAAACTTTTAAGAAAATGGAAGCTTTACATAAATAAATAAATAAATAAATAAATAAAAAGTATAGTGAAATATCAAAGACTAACTGAACTTCCAATTTGATAGGAAAACAACAACAATGTCTCTTTTAGATTTCTACTGCCTCTTTTGGAGAGGAAATGAAATAACAAGCATCTGTATGTTGTAACTGCTTTTATTTTATTTTCCTTCTTTTTGTTGCTCTATGAAACAAATTTTCCAGAACAATTTATGTGTAAGGTTTATATGTGCAGTTTTTCTAAGTGAGCAATTTTATTTTAAAAGGTAAAATATATATATTTTTAACCTACCAGTGACATCATTCTCCAGATTGGATCAAGAATCTATGTACTGAATGAAGTTTAATTGAACACTTTAAAATTTGCATAGCTGCTGTGTAGTGAAATAGGCAGGTGGATTATCTCATTAGTATTAATGTATATACAAATGTTCTGGGGTCTCTGCACATTTTAATGCGTGTGATGTACCTATTTGGTAAGAGTTTTTCAGTTGTTAAAAATAAGATAAGCAATCCAAGAAAACTTTGATAAAAAATTATGTAATATTTGATTCTTAAATGGGATGAATTAAGGACATAAAAATGATGAGTGGTCCTACAAAATCTATTCCAGCAGACAGAGTGAATGAAAGTATTAATTTTAAAAATTCTGACCTATTTTAATTTTATTTTAGGAGTGCTCTGTTTTATATATTGACATTACTATAAGGATTTTAACTGCTCTCCTTCCAATCAGTTTAGCTTAAATCCTTATGTAAGGTTTGCCAGCATCAAACATTTCTACCTTATCTTCCAGCAATCTATTTTCAAAGAAAATATTTTTTCCTAGGACCAAATACTGACGCTGATTAACACAAACGATTATGTAATAATGATTGAAAAAAAGGGGCCAGAAGCACAACATACGTAGAATGCCATAAAGTACTTGAAAAATATTCATGTAACTAGCTGAGAACATGACCCACCATTTTCAAGTCTGAGGGTAGACAATCAACAGGAGTTCTGCTTGGGAGTGGTGTATCTTCAAGCTCCCACTGAACCTACTGCATGTTAATACCAGGTAACACTGAGGTAACCACTGAAAAGCAGGGCTGTTCTATATGTCTAGGATTTAAAGGTCATTTTCATACTTCTGATCAGAGAGAGAATTTAGGTGAGAAGAAAAAAATTATTATCAAAGACTACCCTTTTGTTGGCACTGAGCCCAGTCTAGCTTTGCCAGCTTTGAGGAGTTAAAGCAGATTTCCTTGTGCGTAGGTAACTCATCCTTTCTCTGCACAAGGAAGGATCACGCTGGTGGGCTTCTGAGGTTTGCAGCTCCCAAATGCAAGAGCAGTCCTTCCTCTGAGATTCACAACTTTTACTGCTTGGGATTGGTATTGAAGAACTTCTTCTCATCCACCAAAAGAGCTGAGTACCAGAGAAAGTTCCAAGAAATAGAAAGCTCAATTTTGAGGGAGAAAAAGGAGCAAGAGTGAAGAAGAAATCAAAAGCAAAAAGCACATGGACAACACAAGACAGAAACTAGGAAATTCTACAGTTACTCACCAGCTACCTGTGTGAGAAAAGGAAAAGCCTACAGATAGTGATCAGTAAAGTTTTTTTTTACTTTACTTTTAAAAATATCAACTACACAGGAGATTCATGAACTGATTCACTTTATACACACACTCTTAACTGCTGAGGAAATGACTTCTGCATTAAATCTTCATGGGAAAACATAGAAGCTCGACATGTTACACATGAACTGCTCACACCAAATCCATCACACCAGATGCCTAGGAAAAGCATTAGTAGACTAACTATATAGGTTAACAGTACTAAGCAATTCCTTGGCATACACCATCTGTCATCTGTCCTCGTATTTACACGTAAACTACTGCCTTGGAACATACCCTCTCTGGTGTAGACTTCCATATTATTAGTGCTTCTACATGCTGATACAGCTTGCTTAGCCCTACAGAGCAGGGTTCACTGCAAGCATTCATGGGCTCGATTTTCTAAAGTACAACGTGATATTTCAGATTGGTTCATTTAAGTTTTTTCAGCGTAGTGTATGTTTTGTATTGTCTTCATTATCTACTTTGACTTATACCAGAAACTTTCAGAGTTAAAGTGCTATTTGCCTTACTTTCTTTTTTCTTTACTTTCCTAAGGCTTGAGCTAGAACCGTAGATTTTCAAGCTTCAGATGCATTCTCTGTATCCCAGTGGAGGATTGGTATCACACTCCAAATATTGGTCTACCCACACATTATAGAAGTTACAAGTTGTTCCAGTGTCTGAATATAACATGGGAACAAATGCCCAGATCTGTAAGTATACACACAAGTAACACAACATTAGATATACATAATGTACACATATGGCATTTAGAAACAATAATCAGAAGTTCTCAGGAGAGGAACTAAAAATGAATGAAATCACAAAAAGCAACACCTGGCTGTCTTCAAAAGCCTTCTCCCCACCCCCTTTTCTGCTGTATTGCTGGAAACTTAAATTTGCTTTGGACAGCTAGAACAGCACTTCAACAGGACCAAGTGGAATGAACACCCTAACAAGGAACAATCCTCAGCTGTAATTTCCTAACAACTAATAAACAATTAAACAATTGTTAAACACAATTCTGAACCTAATAGCAAAGTGATATTACAGGTAAATGTTACATTCAGTGCCTGGTTTCATCTTTCAAACCTCATTCCTACCTTAGGAAGATTAAGTAAAAAATACACAGCATATAAGAAGTGTAAAGAGTTGCTTGGAAGGGAACTATAAGGAAAATAAGCAAAGGAATGCCTTCTTGCCAAGAAGCATTAGTGCTCCATTTTATGCATCTTCCAACAGCTGACTGCAGAAGCTTCACCTCCAGCTCTGTTGTATGGCCTGAGGGACTAGCAAAAGAGACCACCCTGGAGGCTGTTAAATAGAAAAAATAGCGTGCCTGCCAGCTGGGGGCCAATTGATTGCTGTTGGTGTGTGTAAGGCAGTGATGAGGGGGAGGTGGAGAGGTGATGAGATTTGTTCCTGAACAGTTGGTTTTGTGAAGGACTCTTACTACCTCAAAGCTGTTGAGGCTATTGCAATTGTCCTATTGCTTCACTCTGAGTGGCTGCTAGATTTTCTTCCTAGAAAAATTGATGAATATAGCAGAGTCTTGAATAAAATGTTGTTATCAGCAATGAAAGGGTTAGAGGCTTGCTCCTGCCTGGTACTGAGCTCCTTCATCACCCACAAGATTTGGCAGCATATAGGATCGAACCTTTTAAAAACTGTAAGGAGTATAAGGTCTTTATGCAAGAAGGACTTTCAAGAAGAGAGTAGGATTTTCATTAAATACTGTGAAATGGTGCATAGCACTATTTTGTTCCAGGAAAAAAATATATATATATTTATAGATGATTTGTGAAAATTCTCTCTTTCTTAAGGTCCTGAAGATATTTAGTAGAAATAGCAAAGTGTTTTTCAGTCTTTTCAATTTACAGCGTTGTTTACAAAACCTAAAGAAAATCTCTACATGCAAATGAAATGGCTTAGTTATTCCTCAAGGCAGTGACTAGCAAGTGGGGTCAGTTTTACTGTACGTGAAAGCACAAATAAAAAACATGTGCATGCTTATCTAAGTGTGCAGCATTTATCTGGAGTCAAAAAATGAGGTTTTTTTGGATCGTATTAGTATTTATCTCTCTCGTATACTGTTCATAATGCTATCAGCATAATTTGCCCAAAAATAGTACTTGAGATACCTAAATATTAACTTGCATGATGCTGAAATTTTATACACTTTTTCTGTTCTTCTAACCCATGACAGGGTTGTCAATTTAACCAATGACTATCCTTTTAAGGAAGATTCAGTCAGAGATGTTTTGACAGTCCTGTTATGGTACCTCTGCCAGCTATCCTTTATCCAGTCTTGATGAGACGATCAAGGAGTTCTAGAACATGTTTCCTTTTTTAGCCAAATCTCTGACTGTTTAACCTCATCATAGTCTGTTCATCAAAATCTCGTACATTGGGTACTGAGGTAATTTTGGCAGCACACGGGGTATTTTAGACAAGAGACGAAGTACTGCAAGGAAAGTTTTATTCTGTTACTGTAAGTTTGAGATGAATCATTTTGTTGCTTTGTTGAAGTAGTGTTTGTGTTTCCCTGCTGCAGGTGAGTTCCTTCAGAGATGGATGGTGCTCACTGCAGACTGAAATTTTAGAGCATCGATTTTTACAGTCCTCTACTTTTATCTGTAACTACAGATTTCCAAGATATAAAACCTTGGTTAGAATTGGGAATTACCACCACTTTTCTCTGACTCCAGGACAATTATATGATCCAAGTCTCCTATTTCATAGCATAGTAGAAATAGAAACTCCCAGAATTTCCAGCCTGTTTTGGAATTTGTTATATCAGTTTGCAAAAAAGTCTTCTGATCTGAGTCTCTGTATTAAGCTTCAGAGCATATCTCACAGCAGCTGTTTACCTCCTACTGATTATGATGTCCAAGGGAAGACCTTGTATGTCACAGGGTTACTTTGGTGCTGTTAAACTTCCCCATTGTTTTTACCAGGTTCTCAAAAATACAGCAACAGGCAGACATTTCAGAAAAGACTTTATTAAATGGCCTTTGTACTAAGGCATTTTGATAGTAGAATAGTTTATCTGTAGCAGTTGTAGACTGGTTGATTTCTACTCTTTCGAGATTTACTCCTTTCAGACTTGTTAGACAAGACATTATCGAGTGACTCACATTAAAAACTGACTTGGGTGTCAGTGGATCATACTGCATTACTCGGACACTGTATGTGAAATTCAGTGATATTTAGAAATGATATCAGTCTTTTAGAGTTGTGAAATACTAAGAAGTATATGGACTCTGTTGTTGCAGAAGAAAATGTAGTTTTGTAAAATACAAAGGACTATTTAAGTATGGTGAAATGCCTTTATGTTGCCAAAATCTGCAGCTGGATGTGACATTCTGGAAAGATATCAGCAGGGAATTGAATATGCACAGTTCTCTACAGTTTACCAGCCATCTGATTTTAGTTTCTTTGCATTTATACATGTGTTTTTGTTTATTATAAAATGAAAATTTGACACATGTAAACATACTAAGTTAAGTGGGATTTAAAGGTGGGCTTTAGCTGAAGAAATCCCATAAAAATGTCGAAACTCATTTTTTTTTTCTTTCAGGCCAGAAGGTTTTAGAGAGATCAACTTTCTATGTGGCAGCTGGGCTCCCTGTGGTGCTGTATTTTATTTTATTTTTTATAGCGTGTAGCTTCTAGATTTAAAAACAAAACACACTATTCACTTCCTGAACAAGCCTGCAACTGAATTAAAAAAATATTTTCAATACACATGAATTAGGCAGGAAGGTAGCACAGTATGCAAGACACCTTCTGTTCTCCAAAGGGCAAAGGAGCACAAACACAAGTTAGCACGGGTAAGATAAGAAAAGGCTTCTTTCACCCATCTCCCACTGAGAAATGCATTCATCTTTTTTGTGGAGCTGCTCAGTGACCTCGGTATTCACCACCATCCAACTGCTCCTTAACTTCTACACCTGGGACTACACGTACAGACTCTGCATGCAGTGATGGTGGGTCTCCACATCCCACACAGGGATGGGATGTGTCAGAAGGATGGTCACACTCTGGCCACATCTACCTGCCAATCTATCAAACCCAGACTCCCACTCTACTCACCTTGCTACTATCCAGCTATGATAGACTGGATCAATGGACTGAGGCCAATTGTATGAGTTTCCACAAGATCAAGTGCGGGGTCTTGCACTTTCATCGCAACAACCCTGTGCATCATTACATCCTTGGGCAGAATGGCTGGAAGGCCACATGGAAGAGAAGGATGAGGGGATGTTAGTTGATAGCTGGCTGAACATGAGCCAGCAGTGTGCCCAGGTGGCTAAGAAGGCCAATAGCATCCATGGCTTCCTGGTTTGTATCGGAAATAGTGTTGCAGACAGGACCAGGGAGGTCACTGTCCATCTGTACTCAGCACTGGTGAAGCTGCTCTTTTAGTACTGTTTAGTTTTGGGTTCCTCAATACAAGAAAGACACTGATGCACTGGAGCATGTCCAAAGAAGGGCAATGAATCTGGTGAAGGGTCTGAAACACAAGTCTTATGAGGAGTGGCTGAGGGAATTGGGATTGTTTAGTCCAGAGAAGAGGCGGTGCAGGAGAGACCTTTTTGCTCTCTACAGTGACCTGAAAGGAGGTTCTGGTGAGGTGGGGGTCAGTAGGATGAGAGGTAATGGCCTCAATTGCACCAGGAGTGGTTCAGGATGTATATTAGGAAAATTTCTTCTCAGGAAGAGTGCTGAGGCATTGAAACAGACTACTCAGGGAGGGGATGGAGTCACCATCCCTGGAGGTGTTCAAGAAACATGTACGTGTGGCACTGAGGGATACAGTTTACTGGGCATAGTGGTAATGAGTTGATGGCTAGACTAGATAATCTTAGAAGTCTTTTCTAACCTGAATGATTCTATGATTCTTCATTGCTTTAAAGCCTTACTTCTGGTCTTTTAGGTCATCACTGGATGAGAGTAGTTTTACTTCTGACCATGTCTACTTCCACCATCTACAGGACTCACTCCATGTACTTTCATATTTATAGGCCCCTGCAGATTGCAGGGCTTGACTGCAGAGAATGGGATAAGACTGAGAAGGTATGTCTGAAATTAATGAATGTGGAAAATCAAACTATGTAATTCCTGACAGTCTTCACAGCAGCATGGATAACTCTTGTCATTAACTGAGTATATATCTATAACCAACATATTTATAGTTTGAAATAGTTTGAAGAAAAGGTTTTCTCTTTTACTGGAAAATAAAATTCAGTGAAATTCAGGAAAAAAAATTAATTTACATATACATATCATGAATGGGAATTAAGATGAAATCAGAGAGGCAGAGGACTTCTACAGTGGAAATTCCTTTGAACAAGTGCTTGGTGATAGCAGCCTGCCATCACAGTGGAAGTACATTTCTGGAGTTGCTTTTCAAGTGAGAGCTACTTATCAAACAGGTTGAGGCAGCCTTATTTCCTCTTTACTTGGCTTCTTCCATTGGACTTCCTTGAAACTCTTGCTATAAACTTTTATTTCTCTTTCCTATTGTCATCTTTTCCAATGGAAAATCCAGAGGGAATGTGCATCCCTTGAGTGAATCCCTGTTTCATGTGCCAGGCTAGCCCAGAAAAGTGCAATCTGCACATCTCTCCTCCATCTTCCTTGAATTGCACTTCTAAATTTGAATCCTGAACAGGTCACATAAAGTGAAACAATTTGGAGATTTATTGTAATCACATAATGACATTTTCCCACGTCACTAACCTACCACATGATCTAGCAGAATTGTCAGCTCCTGCCCAAAGGAGGATCAGGGCAGAAATAGCAAGAGTGTTGTAAGATGGCACAGGGGCCTTCTGGCAGTGCAGCATGGGAAACTTGTCTGTTATTTGTTCCAAACCCATATTTTAATAAAGCTCCCGACACTGTAATTTTGATATTAGAAAAAAAGAAATTTACACTTTAAAGGAGACTCATAAATCTTAAATCAATTTCTTCCTTGAGCTTGTAAAAATAAAAACTTTTGAGCCTGGTTCACAAAATATTTGTTTGGAGAGTCTACAACTTTAATGTGGAAAAGTAGAAATTATGTTTTATGATAAAAATAAGATTTTACTATTTGTGAGTGGAGTTTTTTTGTTGTTTATTTCTTTTTCCATTCATAAAACCAAAGCTACTGACCACTTAAGAAGCCAGGATATTTTGAAAAAATAGTATAGATACCTGTTATACCCTTTTTTTATTCTCTCTCTCCATCTCTCACACTGCTCTTTCTCACTCTGTGTATGTTCCTGATTTTACAGCCATTCTTGTGACATGAAGCTTCTCCTCAGCTGCTAGGAAAGTGAGAGTGGTGGTAATATAGGTACCTTTTTTATAAAAACAAACCTGGTGCTATCTCACATAGTTTGCTCTTCTAGTCCTGAACACTGAAACAAAGCAGGCACAGTCAGAGAGAGGGAGAAGAGAACTGGAAAGGGATAAATTTGATGATACCGTGTTAGGTTTGGACTTCATATTTAAAAAATAAAAATAAATCAGTGTATTCTTTAGTTTGATTTTGCTTTAGCCACAGTGACAGTAGCAAGCAGAAGATGGCTTATGGTTCCGATTCAGTTTGCATTTTTTTGTCACTTATTTACTCTCAGGGAACCTGAGAATCTATGTATATGTTTTCTGGGATTTGTGATGATGCATTAATACAGTAACACAGCCTCACTTTGAAGAAATGGGCATTGTCTTCCATGATCTCACTTTCATGGCTGTTGTAGGAAGGCAGCTGTGTGGATGTCTGTGACGAATATGCGTATCCTCCAAAAAAAATTTATTAACTGACCAGTAGCAGAGGAAGGAGGTATAGATGATAGGCAAGGACCTAGTTAGGGTGCTTCTGGGAAGAAGAGGATTTATAACAGTTCGCCATACTCATGTCTAATAACTCTTTGTAAATTCTCAGGTTAAGAGAGTATGTCTTTGCTGGCGACATTGTTTTTCATTTTCCAGCAATACTATTTTGAGCCTTCTCTCAGCCTGAATATCTGTATAACATTCCTTTGCTTAATAACACATTTATATCCATACTTCACAGGTTGAAAAGTCTGGGAAATTTTCTTTCTTAAAGTAGCGTTCATACTGCTTGCTGTTTGTCCTAATTAGTGACAAGTGGTCCCAACTTTTATCTTCATTCTTCTTTCTCCCTTCATCTTACTCCAGCAAATCAGTCATTTTGGGAAAGATCTCCCAGGAGAAGAACTGCTACTTAGTGGAACAAGTAACTTGTCAGCCTGAAGGACTCACTGGTGCAGGAGCTTTGTCAGTCAAGTAAATTTAAAAACAACCCACCATACAAAAAACAAATAAACAACAACAAAAAAAAACCATATAATTTTATGTTCATTAATAACATTTCTAAACACTAACCACATCTTGTGCTTTAGGTTGCAAACAGATCCCTGCAGGACCAGGAAAAACGTTCTCTCCTTTGCTTGGTTGGACGGATGCATTATTGCTATTTTGTTCATCTTTCTGTAGTCTATCATTTCACTATTACAGTCAGGACATACAAGTTGATGGACTAGTGGTGTGATCCAATATGGAAAATTCACTATTACCATGTAATTATAATTCTGTTTTTCTTTAGTGTACACTCCTTTCTTACCTTTCTTAGGGTATTAAAATTTCCTTTTTTTCTTTTTTTTTTTTTTTTAATTTTAATCCTCTCAATCCTCTTTTTTAAACTTAACAGTCTCTAAAGTCTTCCTCCTCTGGTTTGTTCAAACTCTTTTTTAAATTTCCCCTCTTTGTTCTCCCTGTCACTTATTCCATTCTCTCTACATAATTCTTTCACCCTTGTTTTGCCTTTTTTCTCTCCTCTGCTCACCAGTGGAAAGGAACAAAGCAGGTCAGGCACAGCACTGGAACTCTGACTTTTAAGCATGGAATCAAGCTGTCCTTACACATTTCTCTTAGTTTTTTAGTTACCTTCATATTTACAGTCATACATCAAGACTGTTTTGTACTGATGGAGTCTGGACTGATACTGTGCATCTGTGTCTGAGGATGCTGCTTTAACTCTCTTCCTGGCTCTGACATGGGTCGCAACAGCAGTTTTGAAGCAAGACATTAATTCAAGATTTCACCGCAAAAATCCTCCATTTTTACTGTTAGTTTTCTTCCTCTCAGTTGCATACCTACAATTAAACCTTACTGGTCTCACATGACCAGTGCAGTGAATGTAGCATATATTATTTTGCCTTTTATCCCTATTCCCCTTTCAGCAGTTTGGACTCCTCTCCTAGTGCTGAATCTTTACTCGAATGGAGTAGATTCTATTTTTAAAAATCTTTTTTCTAAATTCTGTTATGTGGAAAGAGAGGAGACAATTTTTTCTCCCACTTCCTCTGCTTACCAAATCCTCTCTTAGCCAATCTAATTCCTTCTCATCAGATGGAGTACAAACCATGAGAGACCTCCCTTGCATAAAAGACAGTTTTTCTGATATTAATTACATTTTCTTAGGGAAAATACTACTGTGTATCTCCCTGTACAGTTTACGCGATGGATACTGTGCTGAGGGAAGAACTGGGCTGCTGTGTATCTCCCACTTTTCTCCTTGAAGGCACTGTCATCAAAAACAGGTCTTATGCTGCAGTTTTCCCAGCTGTAAAATGGGAATCACTCAGAAGAGTAATTAATTCATGCTGTCACCTTTAAAAGATAGAGCTGCCTTTTAGGATTCTCTAGAGAGTTTCTGGACAACTTACATGTATGGAAAGGCGTATCCAGAACCAAAGCTACCTTTTCCCTGATAAAGCAATCATTCAATTTTGTAAATACCCCTTCAATGTTCAGTGTTGAGATCACAGATGTCTGTCTGTTCCAGATTACTGTCCCATTTATTTTCCTCTGTATGTTATTTTTTTTCTTACCTCTATATTTGTCTCACCAAAAATAGGAGTGTTGACCTCTTTGTGAAATTTGAAGATTCAGTAATTTTTAAAATTACTTCCATTACTTCTGCCTGGATTCTTTCACCTGCTGCATTCAGCAGAACTTGTTTTGCTTCTCCAGAAGACTCAGGATTCAAATGTACTTCACTCAGTCAGCATTACACTCCAAAGAGACTTTACGTGACAACTGGTATTGGAAATCCATATACATGGCTATAAAGTTATCTACCTTGTAAACAAATAGCACATGTTACCCTGAAATAGAGTAGCTATAACTCGTCTGACAACACTGGGATTCCTTTTCTGACACCTTTAGTAGATTTATCCCAAAGTGTGAGAATGAGCAGATGCACATTTTAGATACTGTCTATCATGGCTGGAGAGAGAGATGAACTAGATAACCTCTAGAGGTGTTTTCCAGCCTTATTTTCCAATTCTGTACGTGTTCTCTTAAGCTAACACCTCTTTTAAATAAATCTGCTTTGGTATCAGCAGTGGGAAATACTTAAGACATATGTGTAATGTAACTGCTGGCGGACTCATATCCATTAGACCCACCTCTCCTTGACCTAAGGAATGAGGGTTGAAGCCCATTACTAACAATAATACTGTGAAACTGGTAGGACTAGTTTAAGAAAACCTTCCAAGCATTTTCTTAGGCCAACTACCCACTGGTACTGAGGGAAGACTGCATTATTTTATGATGCATCTAACAAATAAAATAAAAAAAATGAATGACCAGGAAATTGTA